>NC_081217.1:4387500-4630000 GCF_902713425.1 Acipenser ruthenus
AGTGAAAGTATTATTTTACTTTTTTTTTTTAAATGTGTGGCTGTGAAACTATACATTTACCATAATTTGTATGCTTCCTTTGACACTGCCGGCAGTGGTTTTGTAAAATTATTGCCACAAAAAGAATATTTTTTTTTCTTCTACTCCTCTCTTCCACCAGATTATACTCTGAATTACTTGTGCTAAAAAAACACCCTAATCAAGTTTCATTGCAATCGGATAAGCTCTTCTATAGAAACAGATACTAAATCAAGGGTGGGATAGACATACTCCATATACCCAACTCATTTTTTTTTTTAGTAAGTTTCAACACAATTGGGTGAGCGATTCTCTGGATAAAAGATATAGAAAAATCTAAAATGTGACATACCTGTATGTAATCGGAGTGGTATGATAAATAGGCTATGCAAAATACTGCAAGTCATGAGCCTAGGAAAAACACTGCAAACCAGTTACCAAAAGATAAGTGGTCAAAAGTTTACAAAACTAAAACAGTATACCAAATCAAAGCCATCAGTAACATGAAAAAGAAAACCACCATGATCTATATATGTACCTTATGAGCATGTTAAAAAGCAAGTCTGACATGCAGCAAGATGCTTATATATTCAACTATTCTGACACACTTGATAACTTGTGAAAGAATATCTGACATAACTAAATGTATTAAATAAATGCTTCCCTTGTCAAGTGTGAAAAACACAGGGACTGAACACCATCTGTCTTTAGCAAGTTTCATCATAAATGTATAAACAGTTCTCTATGTGACATGACTTGCCATCAGAAAGTTCAAGAAGAGAAAAATGAAGAGTCCACTCACAGTACAGCACAGCACAGCACAGGTTTGCTTGTAATTAACCTCAATATTGAAACTGGTACAGGTTTACTTATCTTAGCTCAAAACTTTCAGAGGAAATGATGGGCAAGCCTTAGACAGAGATCATGTATATTAGGAATCACTATGAACCAGACTGAGAACCTATGTTCTCAACATGTTGACCTAGATCCTGATTCTCTTGAGCATAATGTACTAGCAGATCCAGCTATGCTCTGGTAAATGTTTCCCCTATGAGCACGGGTTACTTTCATGGTGTTGTTTATAAAGTGGCCACTTCTATCACCACAGCAACTAAACCAATGTCACCCTGAATCTACAAAATGTTTTTATTTAATCTAAAATGCATTCATTATTTCTTACTTAGAAATGACAGTAAAATGTATTTATTTTAAATTGAATACAGAACACAAACCTAGCACTAAAATGTATAAAGCATAGAATTAACAAATGGAGATTAAACAAAGAAATGTAGGCTGCAGGTTGGACAATCGATATAAAATGTAATGTTTCTCTACAGACTAAACGACGTTGCATCTAAAATTCGCCTTATGAAACAAGCACGTCAGTGACGTTCACCTCCCACCACAGCTATACACTGAACTGAAAGCCTCAGTAATATGGCCAGTAAGCACATGTAATGTGACAGATCCCCAGGGTTGTGCTAGTCTCAGTAGCTTGTGCTAAAGTCAAGGGCAAGTTTCATTGAAGCTGATGTACAGTGTGATTGAAGGAGACACAAACTGGGTGCCTCCAATTATCCAGAGATTCTCATGCTCTTAATAAGTTTAGTCTGAATAAGCAGTTCTCTGGAGACAGTACTTGCAAAACAAAAACAGTAACAGAGAGACAGTCTACATATACCCTGAGAAAATAAAGCTTGATCACAATAGGACAAGCTGTTCCCCTCCACATTTAAGACAAAGTAAATGTAAAAATCATGTATTCTTACAGCAGGCTAATAAAAGCACGAATGGTAGCAACTTATACTGTGTATAAATGTGTTAAATCAATACATGGGTACAACATTCTTTAAAATGAATGTGTCGTAGACCACATTTAAATGCAAATTGAGAAACACACAGCAACAAATGCACTTGTCAGATACTGTGTTAAAGATTTCATAGTGCACCAGTGACACGTAACAATGAACAATAGGCTTATTTCAACTTACAAATAGTGTGTAAACTGACAAGAGCAAATGTGTGTGTGTGGGTGTGGGTGTGTGTGTGTGGGTGATCTCATTTCACTTGCATGAAAATCCTTCCAGCAGCAGCAAAAGAAGAATTCTGCATTAAATAGGGCAATAGTCTGGAACTTTGTGGTAACCATCGTTCATTTGAGTTCCACCACAATTTAAAAGATGTCATCCGATCAAATTGAAAGTGTTGAATTGACCCTTGAATTGATATGCACTAGACATGTGGATTTACTTTATTCAGATTAAATAAGTTATAACAAATATAACACTTCACAGCAGAGCATGTACAACAGCTTTAGTAAATCAAAGTAATTGTCCAATATTAAGTTCTGATTGACTGGATATTCTACCTTTTAGAATGACCCAAAAAAAGCAACAATTAAAACCTTTCATCTTGGCCAGCTTTAATGCACAACCACATGAAAAAATGATTTGTCTTTTCAGCAAAGTAAGCATGTTTTTATTTCAAGAGATTTTGGACTTTACATTTTCTGCTGAATCCTTAAGAAACATTGTAAATAAATAGTGAAACATGTCAATATGATTTAAGACAACTGAAAGTGTAAAAACTTACGAATGCTATAGTAAAAGCATTCCGGAAGAGTGAAGTAAGCCACATATATGCACTGTTTAAATCACAACTCCAAGTCAAAAGAAAAAAGACTCCAATTAGAGTCCACATTAACCCTAGATTTTCATCAACACGGACCTGACCACCTGTGCAAATTATGACAAAGTGCACAAGATCATCTGATCTGTGTTGAAAAATAACCAATGACTTCATTCTGCATTGACATTTAAATGGATAACATTTGGAATACCACTGCATTGATCTTTCTGATTGAATCATAGGCATATAAGAGCACACGATTTAGCTACTGTATTGAAAGATACCAAGAAATGTGTGAGATATCTTGCTCCTTATTACAATTTGTATATATTTGAATAAGGAATCTGCCTGATTGGTACAATTACTTTAAAATGCTCAAATGGTTAAAACAAACTGAACACAAACACAAAAAAAGCTTGTGGTGTATAAACATTTCGTTTGCAAAACTGATGTATCGTTCTACAAATCTGTGAAGCAGCTTCCCTCAAACAACTGCTACACCGTGCCTAAACATGCAGTGAGGTGACATCGCCTTGGCCTCCAACAAGGATTCGAATATAAGGTCATCTGTGCAGGAAGCAAAACCGAAAGCAGTCGATTACCATTCGTAATAAAAAGGTAAAGTAATTCAGTGAGCAGCACAACAGGAAGCCGCCAGGTTTTCTACGCGCATGTCCCTCCCCCTTCACCGGAAAAGCCGTGACATGCTATCAATGGATAATTTATCCCTAGACTCCTCCTAGTTACTAAAAAGGAACAAAAATAAATTGACCTTTGTACATAACACATATCTCTACCCTTAGCCACGAAGCTATAAACGCAGTTTACAGTTGGCTCATGCCATCTAAATGATTGAAGTAAACCCTTTACATGTGCTTAGTTGTGTCACTATTCGACCTTGTGTTCTCCAAATCTAAATGCGCCCACCTCCCCAGTTTGGGCACTATCAACATAACATTGCGTAATGCGGTATTACATCAATATTTATAGAGTGGAATTTAATATTTAAAATCCAGCGCTGTGCAAAGTGCTAGATACGTATGTACATGCATGCACACACAGGAATGATATTCGTCGTCGCGCTGTAAGTATCGCTTTACACTGCGATTAGGTGCCTAGGAAACATGCAGTAAATAACAACAAAAATAATGGAACGTTACATTTACAAAACTCGTGGTGAAAAAAAAAAGTAGGGTGTCAGAAATATTTTAGTGCAAATATATCAAACACGGTAACACAAGCCAAATCAACCTAAATAAACGTGTAAACACTGCTGTAGTACGTTACTCCCACACGAGACTGTGTTTACACGTTTTGTATATTGTGCACAGTACTTGGACGTAGTCTAAGAGCTTCTAAATCTACAATACACTTACATTAAAACAATACAAATATAACGTTTTAAAAAAATGTCAGGGATTACAATTCTAGTCTGTTGCATTCTGAACAATGTCAATGGCAAAACCTGGTCAATCTCAAATCACACTAGGCCCCAGATTACAACAAACCGCACTTTCCTAGTTTCAAACACGCCTCGTTGGCACACGAGAAAACGCAACGACTTTCCGTCAAACAATTCATGTATTAATATTTTTGTTTTTAGTTTGTGTTAGTTTCTAAAAACGCAAAAAAAATACGCCATATAGGCCCCATGCTTCGCTCTTGCGCCCGCGTCATGCGCCCGCCACGCCACCGACATACAAAATGGGTTCATCAAATTCCAACCTTATTTTAAATCAGATACGCATTAAAAAAACACAGATTCTCTGACGCAACTTAGACATCATAACAAGATTATTCAGTTTTTCGTTAACACCGAGAGAAATCAAACGTTACTTACGTTTTAGTTTAAGTATATTTTGGTCTTTTTACTGCGTCCTGCTCAGTCCTCCATTTTCTCTGCGCTTGTCGCTACACAACAACTCGACACACGAAGTGGGAGGGGGAGGTGAAACAGCGACGTCCACACTGACACCTGTTGGTCGTAAAAGGCAATTGCAAGCAAGGTCGATGTTATAGCGACACCTACAGGACAGGAGTTCATATCCTAGAAACATACATTAGTAGGAAGTATTATTCTTCAGTGCCTATTTAAACGGTATTTAATAAATAGTGTAGCCACAGAATGGGTTATGAGTCCAACTTCAGTCTGAATAAGAATGGTTGACAATATGAAATCATAAAATGGAAATATCATCAACTTGTATCATTCTATTAAAAAAATGTTTGTAAGATTAGGGATCTCCACAGTGTTTTTAAATATATAAACTATCTTTTTTTAAATATATAAATGTACAAACACTGTATTATATATTTACTGGTGATAAACAGAAGAACACAGCTCCTTGGTCTATACAAATATCTCCTGTCAGTCAGGTAACTATCGTGGTTGCATTGATCATAAAATTTACAATGATCCGTTTTTATTAATGATCTATTAACCCTGTAGAATGGATAACTCTATTTCTTTAGAATAGAACCACTAGTTGAGAGTATATTTTATAATTGCTATGTTTTAATATCAATGGACCATGTTGCACGCGATACTTGCACACAAAAGGTGGTTGACGTATTTCCTTCGGATCTCATAGATCTGGTGTAATTGCCGTAAAGGTAATTCTGCCAGGTAACGTGTGTCCCACAGTAAATAAGAAAGAGAATCAAAGACTGCATTTGAAATGTTCCTAAAACACTTTTTTTTTTATATTCATCAATGAAAATGTTGCAAATCAAATTAAGGTTAAAAAAAACGACATTGACTGCCCAGCTGAGGACTGATCGCAGAGGGTAGCTGTATATTTTGTTTCTTGTTCAGCTACACAGCACATTTGTTTTGCCATTGCGAACATGTACTCAAGTTTAATAGAAAATGAGCCATGTAAGCTGGGGGATAACCAAGAGACCCAATTACTGTGAAACACCGAGGATGGAAGGTGCCCACTTGAAGACCCCAGAGATATACCCTACTTAGCTCAATCCAGACGGTTGTCATGCTGATGCGCTGGGGAGACTGCACTGTGGTTGATCCCCGGAGCCAGCATCGCAGCCGTTGTGTGTGCTGATGCGCCAGGGAGGCAGAATAAGCTGATCCCTGGAGCCAGCATTGCACTTTAGTCATCAACACCAGGCAGAAGGATATCTACATCATCAGATGGAAATAAACGCAAATGGATGGAGATGCAGATGGATCTCATTAGTTTACTGTAAAGCTAGTTGGTGCTTATCTTGGCGAGAGCCGAGTTCAAATCAGCTTGAAGTTTTAACATCTACTCTCATGTAATGGAAATCCTATTTAGCCCATTGTGCAATTTGCATGACATGAATTTTACAAAGCTAGTGAGATACAGCCTGTATGGTTAATTTAAATATGTAACCTAAGTGTTTTGTTATGTTTTATACTATTACTGGCGTGCTTTACTTCCACAAAAAAACCAATACTCCATGGAGTAAAAAGCTGATAGATGAGGGCTTTAATGTCAATTAGCAAGTGCCTGCTAGAATAAATTATTGGAGAAATGCATGGACATTGTAGGAACATTTTTAAATAGTTTCTTGTAATCAAAAGGAGGCATTGTACTAACAGTTAACCAAACCAGATAGGAAACGTGGAAGTTTCTGTCTGCACACCCAACTACAAAAAAAAAGAGTTTGAAATGAAGTCCTATGAAAAATAAGTTACGAGACAACCATGTTACCACAGATCATTCACTTCTCCAGTAACAAAACACATAATGTAATCACCAACAGAGGGGTCTGTTGCCGATTTGTTACAAAGGTACTCTAGTTTCTGATCATTATTTGAATGCATCACAAAGAAGACGCAGCTCTTCGCTATAACCACTTTCAGCACAGGCACGCCTCACAGGTTTAATTTGTTTTACCACACTAGTGATTTTCCCCACATTTTCATGTTTTATTTTCCTCGAACTCATGGAGGCTTGGTGGTACAGTGGTTAGAGAAGGGATTGTTACCAGGAGGTTCCCAGTTCAATCCCAGCTCAGCCACTGACTCACTGTGCGTGACCCTGAGCAAATCACTTACCCTCCTTGTGCGCCATCCTTCGGATGAGACGTAAAACCGAGGTCCTACTGTAAGTGACTCTACAGAAGCAGTTGTGATGCATAGTTCTGTAAGTCACTTTGGATAAAAGCGTCTGCTAAATGACTAATAAATCATATTTGAATGGAAGCAATCTCTCCTGAAGCCCTTAATGTGTTTCTTATAGTACCTTCACTGTCAAAATCACACCTGATTTTGACAGTAATGTAAGTTTGTCCAGTTGATTACTGAACTCCTTGATTTTTTTGAATCTATAGACTCACAATAATGCAGAAATACCATAAAAATTACAATTACATAATTATGAAAAACAATATTTACATTTATTCTTAGTCAAGTTTAAAACAATAGAACACAGAACAAGAGATGGTGTGCTGAACGTGGTTAAAGAGTTGACTGCCCTTGCTTGGGCAGATGGCATATGAAGGCACAATGAATATAGTTTATGTACAGTACACCACCAGTTATTGCAGACTGGAGACTGCAAGCCTAAATATCATTTCAATCACTCAAACCCCGGTCAATGGATTCCAAGATGACTAGGGTGACACTTGTAAGCCTTTTATTCATTTGTAATATTTACACAGACAATACCTCAGTTTTCAGAGTTGGTCTTACACTTTGTGGCGTATAATGATTTATTGAACAAGGTTTTGAATACTGAATGTATTCTGTGCATAATGTGTGGGGAGAGAATGTAATGAGTTCCAGCACAAGTGTGTGTGTTGTCAGAGATTCTTTCACGCAATCCCTTTTGTGTTTTATATGTAATTTCTTTATACCTTTAGTATGATGATCAATGTCAATAAAAACAAATCCATTTTAATATAAACTTTGTACAAATAGAAATATGCAAGCACATTTCACAAGTTAGGCCTGCAGAAAAACTGGACACTTTTTTCTTTGTTAAAATGATACCTTTTAACACTTTACACTAACAGTCTTATATATACAAATCGCTTCTTTTATAAACAATGGAAGTGACCAGAAAGTCAAAAAAAAATTACAAACTGATTTTTTACAGTAGCTGGACTCATACATAAATATTGTGTTTATCATTAACTTACATTTTACAGACAGTTCTGCAAGAAAAAATGTAACCGTATTTGTAACATATTTTCATTCTGCTTTATACATTTGGTTAGTATAATTTGGCCAATTATTTTCCCCATTAATACAATATGTTCATATGGAACTGCTTGCTAAGAAAGCCATACTAAGGGCTCCGTTTTAGAATGAATAGTTTCAGCACAGCTGTATTTCATGGGCTTGTGTTTGTGTCACTGGGGTCTCTATTAATAATCTAAGCTGTGCTAGATCTGAATACCACCACCCTTTAACCTTCAACAGTATAAACATTACTACATACAATAAAAATACAAATGAGGTCCACAAAAAAATCAGGGATATAAATTGTAGGCAGACAGTATTAAGATATGCACCATTTGCACAAACTCTGGGGCCCCATAATAAACACCTGTTTTGTGCATCTCCCATATATAATAATCATGTTAAGCTTCCACAAATGGAGTGATGCATCTTTCTATAAGTTTTGGGACTTGTGGTCTATTTTACCGCACGATTGTCAGGTGCATTGCAGAAATGAGGCATCCAGGGACTTCCATGGTATTGAAATGTGCAAAATATAAAAAATAAATCATTTTACATTTGTTAAAAACGCCCTCTGGCTCACAGTTTCTGTTAAATTTAACCAAATCTTTTTTAACCAATGCTGTCTAGCATTCCAGTAGTGACAAAAAAAAAAAAAAAATTAAACCAAAAAAAAAATGAAGATGGATCTATGTTTAAGACATCCAAAAACTGAAGATTATTTACAAAAGAAGCACACACCAATAGGAGCCATGCTCATTAAAAAAGGGTGCCAATGCTATACAACAATGTAGTGTAGCCCATGTTTTTTTGTTTTTTGTTTTTTGTTATTTACACAAATACAGTTTTCCCATCGCATCAAGGTTAGTACACGGAAGTGCAGTTTCACATTTTTACACAATTCACAAATCTTTTTTTTTTTTTAACTCTCTCTCTCTTTCATGCACACACAGTGCTTTCAGTCTTTTCTCCTGTGTGCTTTGTGAAGCCTTATACTCTGCGTACTTGAACTGGCATTGTAGCCTGGACATACTGGACTCCTGTTCGCATGGCTACTGTCCCAGCACTGGGGCCGACAACTACTGGGATCGTCTGTGGAGAAAAAGGTTTCTTTTTTAATTGAAAAAATAAATAAATACAAATAAATGAGAAGCAATTCCCAATCATTTTTTTTGTTACAATCAAAAAACAATAGAAGAAAAAACGATGTACATCTTGTTAGAGAAGCAAATCTAGTAATGGAAATGTTGCTGTACAAGAACGTGCTACCATCCCAAAACACTAAAACCAGGAGAATAACTGTACAGTGTTCAGTAAATTAATAAATAGCAGCAACTTTTGAATCACTGTGCACCTTAATGTATGTGACTGCATACAATATGTAGTATGTGTTACTCTCCAGGCCAGTGGTAAATGTACAGGGTTTTCTAAGACTGGATGGTGCTGTGCCGTAAAGCTTATGGCAAAGTTACAAGATTAACTTGTTTATATCTTAACTCATGTAAAGTCGCAGGTAAGAATGTATCTCTGTTTCTGTACTATCAAATATGAATTAGAAATGCAGACATCTGTCTGTTCTACGAGTATTTTCACAGTTTTAAAAGGTGGCTAAATAATAGGTTGTAGCTAATGAAATACACCAGCATTGCTAATGAAATGCTTATAATAGTTCTTGATGAATATAAAACTAAAGATGTAATGAGTTAATGGCTGTCTCTTAGCAGGCCCGTATGGTGCGGTTCAGAAACACCTCTCTCGATACGTGTAAATAGGTCTTTTGTTAGTCACATAACAATGATATTAAGATGCCATTACACTAAGTAAAATAAAGCTTAACTAAATAATGCAAATAAGAAAAATAGGCCAACAAGAGAGAAAATTAAAAGCACTATTAAGAAGAAACATGCTTTTAAAAAACAACAACTATACAGCACTAGAAGTGTGAATAAGTTCTGTACTTACTATTGTGGGTTGAGAATTTGGGATAAAGGTAGTAGTCTGTGGTACCTGGACCAATTTAATTGGCTGGCTGCTCTTCACGCCTGTTGCTATCTGCAGAGACAGCACAGGGATTTTCAATTCATTTCTACAAAAGCGAAATCAGGTGCTACAACTTTCTTTTAATGTTGCCGACTCTATTTAAAGTTATACTTCCCTGTAAATGATTTGTTTCAGATAAAAGTACTTGCCTTTTTATTCACGTGGACTTTTCATAGATTTTAAACATTTTGTTTAAATAAGCTAAAAACAAAATGTGAGGTGGCTCCCCCACTCTATTGTAATTTCTATACTGGAAATAAAGTTTGTATGTATAGGAAACAAACTGTTCATTGCACAGGAATTGGAAAGGTAAAAAAAGAGATCCACCAGAATGTATTTTGCTGTATTACAAAATATATGGAAATTATTAGAAATGTCAACAGGAATAACAAGACATGTATTTTGTTTAAAAATAGGTAATTTATAAGGAAGTTCATATTTAATATGATAATACCAATATCAAACACCACAGCCAGTACTAATTGTTATCAGCGACCCCTTTCCATTTGCATGTTTAGAGCTGGAACTAATCAGCACAGCTGCAAAAAACAGAAGAAATTCATGTACAGAAGACTATTGAATGGAACCTCTTTACTGACAACACATTTCCTTTGCAAGTGAACTAAAATGAGTGTTTGTGTTTCCATCTCATATTATCCAGAGGGCTTCAGAAGGTTTCTGTTTCAGAGAATCGTATAAATTAGTGTTCTCCACCTACTGAAGCAGATCACATCAAATTCGACTCCTGAAATACATACAGCGTGATAGTAACCAGTTATCACTGATTTGCCTATTAAAACCAAAGGCTGCTCCACTAACAATAATTAGGAAAGCCTGGTGTTACTAGTTTGTTTGCAATATTGGTCTGCTTTCTAATTCTGGCTGTGGTGAAGCTGAATGTGGAAAGGATTGGAATAAAAAAAAAAAAAAAAAAAAATCAGTCTTTTTCTGAACAAGAGCTTGACATGAAATACATAGAAGATTAAATGTAGTGATGCAGTCAAATAAAAAGTTAAGATACACTAACAGTGTCATTGTCTTTGCTTTTTTCTACACTGGATTCCTTTTCATGTGGGGCAGCTGTAGTCTCTGATGCTGGTGGCTGAACACTGGCAGATTGTTGGGAGGTTTTGCTTGAAGCACCTGTATTCGTTTCTGTCTCAGCCTCTTGCTGAGATGCAGTGGCTGCAAAGACAAACGAAACAAAATTAAATTTCAATGGCATGTTAATAGAATACAACACTCATCTAGTTTCCCTAATCCCCAGATCACTTCAATGTTTTCCTTAACTACAGAATATGAAATCGCTAGTATTTAAAACAATTTAAAACCTACTACAACTTTGTTCCCTATATTCCTACACACTTTTATCCTCTCTATGAACTGGCGCAGGCCAATCCCTACCTAGCTTGTGCTTCCAGTAAGATCTGGAAACCACTTGCATCTGGAATTCTAAAAACAGACTCATATTATTATTATGGCTGTAATACATAACTAATGAACAGAATAAATTCCAAAACAGTATACTATTTCTGTAACCGAAAAGATGCAGTAGTGTTTTACAAGAATCTTGAATAGATTTCCTCCCCCACCCCAGTAAGGGTAGTCGTGTATAGCATCTTGATACATTGTACACAAACACTACTTTAATACTGTACATGAAAATACTACAAATATTATTAGGTCAAGTGCACTTTTTTATTGAAAATATATGAATGGTTTAAACCATAAACAACCACTTGCACAAGATAGAAACCTATTATTTTGTTTTGATGAATCTATTTAATTTATACCAAATCTGTACTTCTGCAGATGAGGCCATGGGCCATGTCTATTACATGAAATCTATTTTTACATCTGGGTGTTTTCCCTTCACAGTAGCCTGTCATATTAAGTTCCATTAGCAACAGTCATTTAAATGTAATGCTGAGATTTTAAAACATTTTCTTTCAGCTCTTGAACAACAATGATTTTGAAAATGTTTTTCAAAATCAATTAAATCGTTCATTAAGAAAATCAGAACAAACAGCAGTGTTTATAACATGACTGAAAACCTTGTCAATTACAATAAATACTGCAAATAAAAGCATGTGTTCCCTTACCGGACTGCGTGCAGGACTTCATGTGCTCAGGCCAGTGAGCCTGCTGGCATGGGTAGTCACAGTAACTGGTGTTCCAGCAGCAGTAGAAGATGGCTTCTTTCTTGCAGTTGGCGCACCACTGTTTTTTCTTGGTCTCATCCACAGCCTGTTGTTTCTCGAGCTCCGTCTGTTTCTTAACCTCCGCCATAAGCCGATCTCGCTCCTGCTCTAAGCTCTGACGCATCTCCGCCATCGTCAGCTCTGAAATGTACAAGACAGGATATACCAGCCCTGTGAATAGTACGCCATATACTGTAGTCCTGTAGGTTCATAGTCACATTTTTTGAAGTGTTACTGTAGACACGTGCATACTTCATATAATTAATCAAAATGGTCTTTAATGTAATCTTGTTTAAAAAGATAACACCTGATATCTATGTAATTATACAAGTTGTGTAACTAACCAAGAGTAACTGAACATACAAGACATATATAACATATACATCCTAGCCTTTGATTAGCCATTTGTTAAGAAAGAGAAAACAAAATGTACCAATTAAAACAGTAATTGTAAATAGCACCCCAAGAACTTTTCATCATTTTTAAGGGAGCTTGAATTTATTACCAAGGTTGTGTTTCATTTCTGACAACTCCTGCTGATGCAGCCATTGCAGTTTATCAATTTCAATTCTCAACCGTCGAATCTGTAAAAAAAGAAAAGGAAAAGTGAGTAATACAGCATGAAACTTGCAGGCTATATACACTGAAGATAATTAGTTATTCTACTATTAATGTATTAGACCAGCTTACTGCAAACCAATTTTAAAAAGTCTGCTATGACTTCATGCCGACACACACGTCAGTCAATTTATTATCATTTATTATTATTTATTTATTTATTTAAGTACAATTTCTCTTGACAAATGCACATCTCATCTTTCTTAATTAATTTTATCGATTTTGTACAAAAATCATTATACATTGTAAAGAGAAAAGGAACAGCTCATCTATTTTATGGGGTGGAAATGAGAGGTCTAGCTAGTAAATGGAGCACCTCCAACGTGAACCTTGTTGTAAATGTTTTATATTTCATCACACACACCTCTTGTATTGTATTCCCCGAAGTACTTTTTGAGAGATCGTTGTATATTTCAGTCATTGTTCCTTTTATTGCATCCATTATCTGAAAGGTAAATTAAACATACTGCAAACGTATCAAGTAAAACAAGTTACACTGCCAACAACTTTGAAAAGAGGCACTCTTGAATATTTATTTGAAAAGCACCAATTGCTTACTTTGCTGGTGTATTTCGCAATGTCTGCAGCAACGTCAGCTGAAGTCGTTGCAATCTGGAAGTCAGTGTTAACTGATGTAGAAGGTGTGCTGACTGTTACTGGCGTGGTTATCATGGAAACAGCTGGAGTGCTTGTAACCAGAGTAATCGAAGATGTTGATGTGCTCTGAGTGACCTCTTTCTGCTGTACAGCTGAAACAATACAGGAAAACAGATATTGTAATAACTGCAGGACTCCTTTATCGAAACCTCCCAAAAAAGCATTCCAAACGCACACATTTCTGAATGCCAGTTTATTTACTATTTCCTTATGACTTTGAACATATCAATTACTCTAAAACTTGCACTTTGGGTACTGTATGTTGTAGAACCTACAGACGTTCTTAAAATGCACTAAATCTGTAATTTCTGGTTGATAGAAACAAAAATGACATAAAATTATCTCCCCCTTCTCCTTCTACTGCAGTCTTTGCTGTGTTCTAACATCTCATTAATCATTCCTAATACATGCTCCCCCTTTATAAGGCATCCCTTTATACTGCGGAACAGGTTACAAGGCTAGTAGTCTGGTTATAAGGTTGAACACAAACAGCACGGTCTCTTAATTATGGCTCCCGACTACAGCGTTATAAAAGAGGGAGCACTGTATATTCAAATTAGTTTTCTGTGTTATGGTTATACAATAAAAAATAATGCTGCTTCTACGATCCATTCGTTTGAAATGGGTTTGAGTTGTACCTTTAACTGCCTGTCTAGTCTGGTATCGAGTGCTTGTGGAGGGCTGTGCAGACGGCTGTTGCTGCTGTGGCTGCGGTGGCTGTGCTGGCTGCGGTGGCTGTGCTGGCTGCGGTGGCTGTGTTTGCTTCTGTGAACTCTGTTGCTGTGTATTCTGAGGTGACGGGTTCTGCTGCTGCTGGTTTTGGCTCTGGTTCTGTTGCTGTTGCTGTCTCTGTACCTTCTGCATATGCCATTTCTGTGAGGAAGTCTGGAACTTATTTGTGGAATTCCACACAACAGCCCGCTGGACAGCTGGAGCAGTTTCTCTGGGTAGAAGCGGCCTCTGCTTTTTAACTGCTGCAGCAGCAGTGCTAGATGTTAGCGACGTAGCTGGGATCGACACCACATTAATCGGGATTGTGATGGTGGAAGTCTGAGCAGAGTCCTTGAGGCTAGGAAGTGAAGAAGCAGCAGCTTCTCCTGCAGGCTTCAGAGCTGTGCTGGGAGGAGGAGAAACCTTACCTAAAAGAAATCAATTGATATATGGATGAACTGGAATTGTTCATTTACATCAATTCAGTAACATACAGTGAACAGTGAGCTGCAAGTAGTTTAAATATAACTTTACCCAACACTCCTATCAAGCGTTGCAAAAAGTGGTCCATTATGAGCAGAGTCTAATTGGGAATCCTATTCATGGGATTTCGATATATCAAGCTCCTGCTAAATCTGTTCAGGCAGAAGTTATCCAATCCATAATAACTCTAGTTTGTAGGCACTTAATTGATTATCTGCTATAAGAAATCAGAAAATCTGAGCAACCAGTCACTTCACTAACACATTCAATAAAGTAGTTATAAAAAAAAAAAAAACAGTACTGAGAGTAGGGATTTCCACTCCCTCAATACAGAAAGGAGCCCCAGCGCATACAATTAAAAATAAAAATCTTGCAGTACCCTCTTGCTTAGCAGCAGGAGTCTCTTTCGTTGCATTCGTGGAAGTCTGCTCCTTCTTGCTTTTCTTCCTGTCACGGCCAGCGTGATCCTCCCCCAGGTCTATCACCAGCTCCCCATCAGAGTCCGAATCCATGTCCTGGCCCACAGGAGGGGGCCCCACCTCTTCTTTGGCTTTTAACTTTTCCTTTGAAGAGTGCTGTGAACCCTTAAGTTTTTCTGAATGCTCCTTTTCCAAGTCTGAGCTTGACCTTTCTTTTGTTAAGAGTTCAGTTTTCTGTTCAGTTGCTTTGCTTTCTTCATTAGCCTCTGTTTTTACATCACTTTGGGAAGGCAGTTTGGCTTTCTTTTTTAGGTCCCTTTCGCTTTTATCCTCATCTTGTCCATTTTTTAATTTCTGTTCGTCTTCACTCATATACTCGCTGTCACTGGAGTCAGACTTCTCCGAATCTTCAGAATCACTGTGTTCAACCCCTGTGTACGCATTTTCAGAAATCTCATTTATTCCTGTATAAAAAAAATAAAAATAAAAAGTCAGTTAATTATTTTATTTAGGGTGTCATAGCAGAAGCCTTGATTACTGAATTACAGTAACATTTCAGCAGATATCAAAAACCCACTTGTACTACAATGACTACTGCAATGGTTTTGTTATGGAAAGGCTGTAGCTAATCCCACTGCTTACCAAGCTGGGCTTTACAGCTTTCAATGGTTTTATCAAGGTTGAGCTGGAAACGGCTGCGTATTTGTCTCTTTGGTGATGTCAGCACAAGTGCTGTGGACTGCTGCTGTACCGACTCGCTCAGTTCTTTCAGGTCCATTTCAGCTTTGCTGCGATCTGGAACAAACACAGAAATAGAATGATGATACAATTGCTTCTGATTGTTTTTTACAGAAAATAAAAGAAGAACATTTGATTTTCCATTCATCCTATATTACATTACTACCAGTACATTGCTATCCAAAATTAGACATGGTCCTTCAAGAGAAAACATATATTTAATTATTCAAACCAACCCAGGTTAAGGTTAAGAATGCTGCCTGTTGTTGAGGTGCGTTCTTGTTTAGGAGCAATGGGTGTGGATGATTGAGAAGAGAAAGGTTTTGGACTCCCAGTCACACTCCCAGCATGCCCCATTTTTGCAGATGCTGGAGATGCTAAGGTAGGAAATACACACATTTATAATTAGAATAACCAATACACTTATTAAAATAAACAGTTTTTAATAATGCAGCATTTACATATAAAGTACAGTACTGCTAACATAGTTTCCTGCAATTTACAAACCTGCTGTTAATGGGTACTAGAAATATCACGCTACATGAGAACACCTTATCGTTGAACTGAATAGACAGTCGTTACTATTCTAGCTAGAAGAACCGTCAGATTCTACTCTGTGTATGCAGACTATTTGTACTAAAATAGATGAACAGCTTCCAGTTTAATTTAGAATACAAGTTTAGCCAGCAGACAACTTCCAGAATTTTACAATAAAAAAACACCCCTTCTGATTACATCAGGAGGAACACAACCAAATTCCTCATCCGTCTAATGCAGCATCAAAATTGTTAAACCCCATTTAGAAATGTGACTGCTCTGACAACCAGCTTGAGATAAAGCACAGCTGTAGCTGTTGTTTCTAAGTAGAACTCTCAAGGGCAGGATCAGTTTTCCAGTCCCTGTCGCTGGGTGTACCTGTGCTCCGATCTGTGAAGTCCATGGACTCCTCACCAGCACTGTAGTGACTAAACGGAGCCTTGACGCTCTTCTCTGAAGGGTCCTGCTCGATGTCGGAGCCTGTGTGCACTGAGGAATTTGTGCTCATCGGAGACCTTGGCATGTCGGTTAAGGAGATCCTCCGTCCAGTGCCGCTGGACAGCATGGGTTTACTCAGAATGATCTTTGGGGATGCGGTCATGTCAAAACTGAACTTGATTTTCTCTTGTTTGTCTGGCCGTACAGTCCCCCCTGTTGGATTAGTGGGATCCAGCAGCATTTGAAACTGGTTGTTTGGGGTGTACGGTGTCCTGAAGGGAGCGTAATTAAAAACGGCAAACTTTTTCCCGATGTTATCCACGTAGATCTCCATCTCTTGCATGGCACTGTTAAAGATGCTTTTTGTCTTTTTCACAGAAAAAGGAATTTCTTTTGACATGAGGTAGCAGTTATTTATAGGGACCCAGGCCCTAGGACAAAAAGAGAATAATCACATATATTTAATCACACTTCTTATCTGACGTTTTGGATTATTTAAATGAAGTTACATAAATAAAGCGTGTTCTGAAAAAGGCTTAATGGAAGAAATCTTACCTATCATGCTGCCCAAAAAATCGGGCATCAACCTGCCCATCTTTATCCCTCAGTGCTTTGGCAGGCCAGAATGGAAAGCCTTTCAGTTTTGCCCATACTAGAGGATGAGGGTTAGTCTATTAAAAAAGAAAAACACAACACATTGTTTCAATTTAATTTTATGTATACCAGATCTATAGTCTGTTTTCTGTGAAAGAAAAATACAAACAGTCAGCACTAGATGGCAATGCAAGTTAGTGTAATGCATATAAACTAGCAGATGTTTTACTTACACAAGGCTCACAAAACCAGTTTTCCCTCTTTTGGCAAGCTGACAGATAGCATTCTGGACACACTTCAATTTCATTCATCTGTACAGAAAAAAGAAGATATGTATAGATAGATAGATATATATATATCACATTTACTTGAATATTTATATGCACAGTAACAGAGTAGAGCTGTATTAAATGTTTCAATAATATTTTAGGGACAGCATACACTTACTTCATGTTCACATATTTTTATTATGACTTTAGCCGTCGCTGTCAGCTTGTGATTACCTGGAAAAATCAAAATATATATTTTTATATTTTTTCTTTCAGATTTTATTGTAAACATTTCTTCTGCATGGACAATATTTGGTCTGAACGATGCTAAAAAGCACACACTAACCTCCGTTGTAAATTATGCAGTTGTGCAAAATCCACTTAACATCAGCCAGGAAAGCTTCAGTACAACCATACATTTTCTTTTTGATGTTCTGAAATTTAAACAGGAAAGGTTTGTAAAGCAAAGCTCTAGTGATAAGACATTGATGTTTGGTAAGGCTGCTTATAGAAGTTGTTGGTACAGATCATTTACTTACAGCATTCTTTCTGCATATTACCAGCCGTAACCAATAAGCAAGGAACAACAAACTGTATTTTTGTAATACATGCTGTATATGTCAATTTATTATGGTCAACCAATGAACCACACCGTTTTTGGATATTATGATAAGAAAGAATTCCACAACATAACCTACCTTTTCTAACGTGCAAAGGTCCATTGCATGAAATATATATTCAGCATAATCAGGGTGTTGTTCTAGTGAAACTGGCTTCTGAAACGGCTCCGTCTGTTGAGAGACAAATGCAAAACACGAGTGAATTAAAAAGCCATGTCCAGACAGACATAGAGTTTACCATGATAGGCAGTCCTCTAGACAGTCATACTGCCAAGTATTTTCAAAACTGCAGCTATCATTATTAGGGATATATGGTAAATATTGCTTTTTTTTACCCAATTAATAGGTTCTCTCCGATGGGCTGCTGCATGGGGAGAGAGAGGCGAGCAAGGCTGATCCTGAAAAAGAGCAAGGAGAGCTTTTCCTGACCAGAAAACAGCTTGGATTCAGCTGTCTAGACAACGTGTGTTATTACCCAACAGCACTGGCCACATAAGTATTAAACAGGCTTGCTCCGGACGGTCCTGCTGAGCCGAGTTTACAGAAAGAAGCAATTCAGCAAAGCTTCACTAGAGGGAGCAATTGCAAAGTATGATTTAAAAACCGAGCTTGCCTTTGAATTTGAGCGCATTTCATATTCAGCTGTTTACAAAACACAATAAGGTGAGCTTTAAGAACCTTCACTTGTTATTTTTTAAATGCTTTATACTGTATTCCGGGTATTGCCGATAATTTTATGTTTGTTACACAGAGATGCTAAAGTTTTGGTGGCGTGAAAACTAAAAACATACCTATCTATTCTTTCTCAACCATATCATAACTGGTCTGTAGTCTCTAGCAGGTATTCCATGGCTTTCTGACATAAGCCAACTGTAAAACCTACCTCCAGTACATCTTTACCTACTTCAAGTACAGTACTGTGGGTTTTTCTGGGGCCTGAGTGCCATGTATGTACTAACCACATGTGTTTTATCCATGTACGTCTTATTTGGATTTTTCTTGGTAATATAAAAAGTTAGGAGAACAAATCCACAGGCCCAGACATGGTAGATTTGGTATATTATCAAATTATTTGTACATTTTCTTGTAATTTACAGGACACTTGAACTGATGAAAAGAAAAACAGACATTAAGCGGAATGCATTTCTTTAAATGATAAAAAGATATTTCTAAACATCACACAAAGTATTGCACTACTCTTTCAATATGCCTGTCCACTCAAAACTGCAGTCAGACCATAGTAGCAAAGACAACTCCTAAAACCATCTAACCTGTATACTAATCAAATATACCATTATTTTATTTATGTCGCACGATAACAGATCCAAGCTACTCAATTAGTTATCCTTCTATAAAGTTATGTAGTGCTGAAAAGTTGAATAGTGACATTGTTAGTTTGCACTACTGGTACTGAGATACTCAGACGTATGCAAATATACAATAAAGTGTACAAAATATGTATGTAAAAGTTTTACTAGAGTACAAATGAGTGTATTGCATAAGTACAATATGGTACAAACAGGTCTATGCTAAAGGCTACAGATTTTGGTTCCAGTTATAGGGTAGACATAGTCACTTACCCCAGGTTGTTTCATCTTCTGTAGTGCAAACTTAAGAAGGTACGACAGCTGATCTATCGTTAGCATTGTCATTGCTTTGCTTTGAGTTTCTATACATTCTGCTACTGTTATTTTCTGAAAAGCAAAAAAGAAAAGGAGGCAATTTAAAAACGTGTTCTGACAATCACAAGCTTTGAACCTGGGTCTCTTCCCCTATTCCATCCCATAAATGTGTCATAACTGTCACTGCACCAAACTCATTTTTAAAGAGGGCAGCCTATTCTCTACTAAAACTGTGGGTTTGAATTTTAAATCTTTCATCAACAGCTGCTTTCTGGTTTCTGTAATCCTTCCCCAGGGAAAGTATTCTATTTCCCCAAGCCCTCCCCCCCCACATCACCAAACATGATGCCTCTATGCTTGTTCTTAGACACATCTTACACAGCACTCAAGTGCAGACAGACAGCATGCTACAGTAGTTTAGTTCAGCGGTGCAAGACTGAATTGTAAGAATTGCTGGTACCTCGCATTCAGGACAGAACCAGTCCCCCTCAGGCTCAGCTGTCAGTTTCAGACACTTTGCATGGTAGACCCGTGGGCAGAGCTCACAGCAGAGGACCTGGCCCTCACGGTGACACACCCAGCAATAGAAGTCATTCCGCCCGTCCTGCGGCACAACATCAACAGGGTCTGTGGTGAGTGGCTGCTTCATATAGTAAAAGGGACCATGCCTTAGTTCTGACTGAAATGCAGGCAAGAGAAACAGCTTTCAAAATACAAGAAATTGTACAGGTTAGCACATAACAGTCACATGACCACATTGAAGGTATACAAGGGACAGACCAAAAGACATTTGACAACAATCAGCTTTCAGTTCAACAGGGCACTTCATGCTCTTGAATGCATGACATTACTATTTGATCCAGTTTAAATTTAGGAAGACAATAATATTTAGATCAGAAACAATCTGATCAAAGCTGATTACTGTGCAAAAGAGTTCGGAGTGTCGCTTCTAACAATTAAGTCTCACATGAAATCTGATACTTTGTAGCACTAAATGCCCAGATTTGCAATTGTAATTCAAAACTGTTTTTATTGCTCAACCAACCAATGCATGAACCGTTTGCATACTAATTATTATTCTTTGGCAGGAAGTCAATGACAAGTTAGGACTGAATTTCAAATGGCTTGTCCCTTCATTCTGTACACCAAGTTAAACAGATTTTACAGGACTGGTACATGCAAAACAGGCTAATTGGTTTACAAACACATATCTTCAAACACAGATTAATGAAAGAATCAATATAATATGAGATTAGAAAACAAATTACAGCATACATATTCTAGGGTGCTGTAAAAAAAAAAAAAAAAAAAAAAAAAAAAAAGCTAAATGTATTAATCAATAATGCCCTGATGTTACACTGATCAATAAGTGACAAACCAACATTAATAAACATTATATAAAAAGCTACTTTGTAACACACGATTAAAAAGTGCTCATTGTGTAAAACACAACTTATTTTTTATTTTGTATATTAAATATTTCCCTGAAAAGCAAAAAAAAAAAAAAATACAGTAACCAGTCAGACTAAATGTAATATTACTTCTATCAGGGTTCATATGTACAGCAAACTTATGAAGCTCATAAAATCACAGTAAACCATTATGCAACAATACCAAAACAGATAGAAGTACCATACATTACAGACTTATAGAAGACCACATAGGTACAGTATGTAACACTGGTAATTCCTAATGTGGACAATATTCTTGCTTGATGAATACAGGTCAAGTATAAGTTTCCCCATTATAGACCAACATTTTGTAACAGTCACCAAAGATATGTTTCAGTTAAACGAGGTTCATGGTTTATTTCCATAAACAGTAACTCTTGTATATTGTACCTGCTCCTTGTTGTGACTGTTCTTTTTCTTTTTTATGGGGCTGGCAGATGGCTCTGTTGGGGAGTGGCCATTGGAAGAATGTGGAGGACTAGGAATCTTTCTTTTCTGTGCTACACGCTCTGCTGGCCCAGGATCTGAAACTACAAACTGAACCAGTTAAAGAGAGTCCCAGCATGAAAAAACAACACCACACCACAAAAAAGAAATAAAACCTGCACACACAAAGAAGGGTGGTGTACAATACACACTGCTGATTGGTTGTGTATAAAGCAGATTGCCACTAGTGTTTACTGAAGGGTATAAAGAGGAAGTGAAATGTGATCTGCAGCAGCAGTCCGGTATGGAACGCCATTTCATACTCAGTCAACTGTTCACTCCACCAACTTACTGAAGGGTTCACTGGGTTACTGAGTGGCTTCATACTTGATATCCAGTCCACTACTTTCAAACACAGTGAGAGCAAAAGCAGTCGTGAAATAGTGAACAGCTACACAACACAAGACTGGTCCGGTTTTCTGAAATAGTGGTGCACTTAACTAAAGAAGATGCAACACAGCATTTTTAAAGTGCAGCATATCTCTAAGCAGCAAGGCGAATGTTCACCATTTGTTTGTTTTTTTTTCTCACCTTTAGATCGTGTTGAGATGTCCATCCCCTCAACCACCTCCTGTTCTGTTTTAATTTCTTCTTCAGCCAAACTACAACCAATGAATCAATAAGAAAAACAGCATACAACTATTACAGTATGTCCCCCCAACAGACATGTAATGGTGCTTTTAGTTTTTAAAACAGTAACAGGTATGATCACTTAACACTCAAAAGCTGAGGTTTGAACCATTTCCGGTTTTAGCAAGAAAGCTCTACCATAGTAGCTATCTATTTAGGCTTGATCAGAAGTGAAAGTAAAAAATCTAGCCTATAATTTTACTGTTATGCACAGCATTTATTTTAATGCACCTTTTATATTCAACTAAATCCAATAACGTAACACTACTTTGCTCAGCTGTTGAAATATTTATTGACCTTGGGCAAGTCAAACTTGTACTCCAGTAACTTATCAGCTCTAGCAGATCTGACAAATGCATGAAATAAAAATGTGATTGCTACAGTATATTACTGGTTAAAGTAACTCATCTGTAAAACTTAAAGCTGTAACTTAAGCCTTTAATTTGGCAGAAAGCACATACAGTAGTATACCCTTACACAAAAGCGATGGCCTTGAAGTAATGGTAAGATGTTGGTCAGTTACTCTATATAGCAACAAATATCAAACATTAATAAATACAGATGTCCTGTTTTCCTTATTTCAACCTTCCAGTGCCTTTGTCATATTTGTAAAATGAGAATATGTTCTCAATTATTACAATCAGCTTAAGTGGATGTAGGATAGAGAACAGAACGGTCAGCAAAGACGAATACAAGACAATCAAGTTAAATCTGAAAACTGTGTCAATATCAAGCTTCAGGCAGCCGCTGACCCAGTCAGCCCCCAAAATAATCAAGGACAACATTGGTTACCTTTAGTATTAGCATTAGTATTATTAATAGTAGTAGTCATAGTTGTATTTTAAATTAGCTGACACCATTATGATGAAATTATATAAGAAAATGAATACTTAGACACAACTAAACTTTCCTGGTCCAATAAGACCTTGAGCTGCCCATACAGGTAGTTACATAGGATTGCAAAACATCTTCATTTTTACAGCAACAAAACTTTGAGAAAGTCTGGGCCAAACCCAACATATCAAGACTCTGAAGGATAACTCCTGTAGGAGATGGCAAGTCAGAAAGCCACTGTCCTGAATGGTGCTGGTTTTTTTGTCCCCCTAGACTCCTCACAACTTGCTTTCCAGGAACTGTGCAATTTGGAATGACCACATATTATCATGGTCATGTCCTTAAAATATCTGACAAATTAAATGTTACAATAATAAAAGAGAGGTTTACTTTTTAAATACATATTTTTTCCCAGTTTGGGCTGACGGCGGGCAAACTCTATCACAGCAATTGTATTTTAGTTGACCATGACAACCTCAAACCGGGCTATAACCAATATCACTGGCTCATCAGGTCATTTATTTCTGTTGCTGATGCAATAGCTTTAGCCTGAGTCACCGGGTAACCTCTCAAACTGAACCAAGAGGGCTATATTTCCTGGTTCTGTGGGAGATGACATTAAAAACTCTTCCCTGTATTTTTACATTTTACAGGTTATAGTGCCTTGTACTTTTACAAGGCAGTATAACCTCAGATAGCAGAGGTAAGGTAATACAAAGTGAGGTTCAGTGTATAAGAAATCAGTGTCTGCCTGTGTCTGCCACATACCCTAAGTAACACATTTCATTCGTACTAGAAATTATAAAAATAACACATTCTCTTTGTTATTATGCAATGCAGAAAAGTGACACATAGTAGCATACCTTGTCTTATGCACAGAATATACAAGAAAATTCTTCAGCCTGGCCTTAATTTGGCTGGTTGTGATGAAACAAAGATGGTTGCAGAATTTTCCAGAAGGGCCTTGCTCTCCCTGCTGCTATACTGCAATTGTCAATCTTTAACCTAGACTGTGCCTGCGATTGGTTTGAGTGTTACATGGAGGAGCGTGATTGGGCTGCTACACTGTGGAACAGAGCTCGCTGCTACCCTGTCTCACAGACATTTTGCTGCAATGCAGAGATTTTTTTTTTTTAAATAAAAACAGAATCATGTAATCTAAAAGTATGTTTTCTAAAAAAGAAAGGAAATGTAACTGTAAAAAACAGATAGCTAAACATATGGAAAAGCATGCTGCTGTATATTTATTCCAGAATACTTTTTTGTTCTCATTTTAAAATCCCTACTTCCTTCACTCTCAAAGCTTTTGGTATCCATTTTAAAACACTAGTCAGTGATATTGCCTTTCACTTTTACTATGTGTTGTCAGTTTTAAATGTTGTACAGATTAGTAATTTGTAACCAGATACATACTTAAATTGCTTATGGGCTGAAATACATTCAAAGATTTTTACCTGTTAATGTAAAATCTGCACTGAAAATTAGCTTCTGCGCTGAGCCAAACTGAAAGTGGAATTTATAATGCTAAAATACCCACCTACTTTGGGGTTGGGGGAGGGTGAAGGAGAGCTTCAATGGGGGGAAAGCACAGGCTACTGGTACTAACAATAAGCCTCATGTAAACTTCCTACTGTGTTAAGAAATACAGCAGACGCTCATACAAAATGCATTTTTATTACAACTGATGGGACTCATTATTTTATGTAACAAAACAGTCTGAGCCTCTTTTATTTCTCTATTTTTTTTGGTTAAATGTAGCCTACATAAAAGCAAAACATGATACCATTTGGAAATCTTCATTTTGTTTTTATTTGTGACTGCTTCTTTATTTTAAATGAGAAATGGGGCATTTCAAGACTGCAGATCTCTGACTTTTAATTTGATCACCAATGCAAAATTGTTTAAGGGGTTAAATGTTTTACCAGGTTTCCCAGCCAAATCAATTACATGGAAATCAAACCACACATCTAACAGCAAAGCTATTTTATTTTGTACATTTTGTTAAAGGAAAGCAACTGTCTGTTCAATTAATGTAAATAATTCTGACTGGCTTTGCAAACAGATCTGGATAGAGGATGTTGCACTTTGATCATCAATTCACACACTGTATTGAAATACCTTTATATTTAACCCTCTGTACTATCAGAAGAAACTAGAATGTACAGAGCTAGAATTATTGTCAAGAGACAGGGAAGCGATGTATGCAGAAATGTAATAAATGATAATTAATTCAGAAAGAAATAACTCACACTTTTATGTTGACTGTTTTCTGTTGTCAGATTTTTGGTGTCCAGCAGTAAGAAACTGCAGAAGATGCACCTCCCTTTAAAATACTGTACTGTCAGCAAATGAAGTGCACTTGATGCTCAAAACGATAGCTCGGGTTTTAAATTGTGAGCCGGTTTCAATGGTAAACTATCCTGTAACAACACTCCCTACAATTACTTTAATTGAAACAAATTGAAAATGAAAGGCAAGTTTGCTTTAAAACTGTTTTTGGGATGCTGATCTGCTAATGAAACACGGTTAATTATACCCCTTGCGCTGCTTGTTACTCAAACTGAATTTTAATTTAAGACAAAATCTTCATTTGGGAATTTGCAATGCAAAGTACCCTTTTAAAAGGAAAACCATGTTGCTGACAGCAAATCTATGCGATGAGTCTCCTCATTGCAAAATGCAACAGCATTTACAATTCTCTGTTTTTTATATCGAATTCAATAGAAAATGCAGGGCAGGCTCTGCAATTTCTTAAAGTAAATGTAATCTACAGTTCAGTTAGTCATTAGCTTCTCAAGGGATCCCCTGCAGTGCTGTGTTACAGCTGCATCTGTTTTCTAGCTTCCATTTTCTCTGAAGCAGACATGTGACACAGGCAAACAATGATTGCAGGCAAGCTGCTCACAAAGAGAACTCCTATTACCAGAAAAGACACAGTAAACAGAAAAATGTTACATACATTTGTGCAAAAAGCATTGCCCTAGTCATCAGTGCAATATATTATGGCAACTGGCTAAGTAACCATGTGACCACAGGCAACAAGAGAAACACAACTTTTGCTTCTGCCTGACTTTCGAGCTGTGATGTGTGATTTGCATGTTTATCTCAAAGAATCATACTGTATACTTGTATAATATAAAACACTACATAAAGGAAAAGGAAATAAAGCAGGCTTACCTCTGTGGATGCATGGCTAACACAGTGTTATGTCAATACTTATAAAACATGGAGGACAGTCTCAGTTCTTAGACAGAAAGGGCTTGGTACTTCAGCTTGATCGACTCCCTGATAGAAGCGGCACCCTGAATGGTCTCCTTTGACTACCAGGATGTAAAGCTGCAGGGGATTGGCTGAAACATTTCCTGAGTAATTATCTTTGTTCAGCTCAGGCAGGCAAGAGCAATTCTGGGGACGGAGAGAGAAAAGAGAGCTAGGCCCAAATCACAAAAACACACTTTTAAAGGGATTAAAAAGAAATAAAAAACAGATTAAGCAACGTAAAACAATATCCTTGTGCTACATCATACCAATCCTGTCACTTACATAAAGTATGACAGAATTTTTTTTAGAAAAACAAATAATTCTGTGCTTTGGTAGATACAGGCAAAAGAAGAAAGGGATATTGCTATATCCTCCCTGCCTTACATAACTAAAACATTTAAGAATTTTCCAAAATGACATAATACGGTACATAACAAAATATTCAGACGTTACTGTTCAATAGGCCTAGAGCACAAACATAAATTTAACAGATATGTTGAAAGAATGGGCACTTTTTATAACAGACACATTTAGATTCTAGATTTTTACATTTTAACAAGGCTGGATAGCCAAAAATAAAAAGCGTATTTTTTCAAACCAGTATAGCAACATTGAAGTACTTTGTGGCAGAATGTTTTGTTTCAAATGCCTTATTTTAGGAGAGATCCAAATTGACTCTTAAACCATAGGCTACATTATTGTGCTGGCTGCCTGTATAGCACCAATAGTCTTATTTATTTCAATATACAATATATTGGCATCCAATGCACAGCTGGGACCAGATGCAGTATATTAATGAAGCACCCCTTTGGAAAAAGATGTGCTTCGGCAGCGCTGTGATTATGTGTTCATTGTAACCAGTGTGAGTCCGGTATAAAATACACCCTTTGTAGGAATTTACTGGATGACCTTGCGCATGACCTCCAATACAATAAGACTGCCTGGCAGTCATCATGGAGGTATTTCTTTTAGGAATAATGGCATCTCCAAAACAAAACAAACAAACAAAAAAAATGCATTGTTTGTTTTGTTTTTTTGGAGAATCTTATCAAAACTACTGCAGAGGACTGTTCCACTTCCCCCCATCCCTTTACACTTTTAAATGATGTTAACTGCAATCGATAAAGAATAAATATTGCAATAACAACACTCCGAATTTAATTAAACTTAATAAATAAAGTAAGGAGCCTTTGTGTAACACTGCTGTATTCCATGATACTGTAGGTACAGCACAGGGGCCTACTTTTTCACTGTACTCACACCAGACTGGCAGAACAATTGACGGTTACAATCTTGAGAACCTGAAATCTGAGAACTTTACCTGGATATTAGTCAGTATGTAAACCCACTGCATGAAAAGCGTTAAAGCACAACCATACTGTATTATACAAAAGGTAAACGAGACCCCTAGTGGCCAAAGAAAGGATCTGCAAAAACAACAGCCTGACCTAAGGAAAGGCTTTGGGCTATGGAAAGTGGTTCAACGGTACAGCTGTAATATAATACAGGAGAATGGTTTAGGAAAATGCCTTGTCTGTGTTTACATATTTAAATGCCCACTCTAAAAAATATCAGCTTCCCGTGAAATGCCAACACCAAAGAATTACACTAAGGGGCACTAGAGCTTTAAACACAAGATGCAGTAGTTGAGCAGTTGGTGCCAACACAGTTAATGGATGTGAAAATGCTAATTGTGGTTATTTGCATATAGAAAGAATTAATCAGGATTTTTTTTTTTTACTGAAGAATGGTTTTGCAGTTTGTTTTAATGGCTTATTGGGAAGTGTCATTATAATATTACTCATATCATTACTAAAGTGTTGAACAGTAACTGGAAGGATTTCTTACAGGGAAATCAAATCAATAAGGTTTTATAGTCTGGTACTAGTCTCCAAATTGGTGTCTTAAACCTTATTGTGAAGATTTGTTTCCCTATCTTATTTTATAGACTAAATCAAAAACGTAAATCTATGCTTGCTGGAAAAAGGGACACTGGCCCAGTCATCTTTATTGTGAAATGATTTACTGCTTTTGTTTTTCTTTTTTTCACTAACAAGTCGTTTGGAGTAAGTGCACGTCCTTCAATTACAAAAGAGCCTCAAGCAACACTGCTTCATCCCTGACCGGATCATGCACACTACCAACCCCAGTCAGATTATTCAGATGCTCGACTAAATCAATCAGACTGCACAACATCCCCCAGCATGCATTGTTGTTTATGTGTTATTAGTTTGCAATGTTGAGAGTACTACTACAAACTGTCACTCCGTTTTCCATTCATAAGATCCAGACAGAATCCAGATCCAGACAGAACTGAGGCAAATGGCAAATCACAGTTGCCAATTTGCCAATCATCAAAAGCATTGGGAATCACAGTTGGGACTGGGAGGTGGGGTTTGCATCACTGGTGGATGCCAAAATATTATTCACAAAATTTACATTGAGTTCCACCATAACCATAGCCGTACATTTGCTGACGGATATAGCTACTTACTGTCGTGGTAAATTGCTTTATATAGTTTACTAACCTGCGTATACGGAATTCAGTATCGTCTGCTCAGCACTACTCCAAAATACAACACTTTTTCAAATGCCTCTCAATCATTCCAAACCCAACCGTTTCGAACGCTGTTCTCGAACCACCAAAGCGAGACTCACCGACAGACCTTCCTTAGCTAAGCACGGACAAACAGGCTCAACTACGCGCATTCCTATTGGCGAATATAAGTGTCTATCAAATATTCCTTGACGACGATTACATATTTGTACGACGTGATAGGTTGAGGGTTCCTATGAAAGTGTTGAGGGGGTGGGAGAGTTTTCGTGGGTGTGTTTCTTGTCCATATTGATTGCTGATAGGTTGAAGCCTCAGCTCGTCAAACTTATTTCTATCGATGATTGGTTTAGAAGTAATTCAGTCACAGGTACGTTCGAAGTGGGGACGGCATACATCGCATCGATGGGCAGTGCTTGCAGGAGTCAGTAGTGAATTGTAGAAACTGGGAGGGTACTTGCCTGTGTAAGATTTGGTGCTTGCGTGCGTGTTTGGTGTTATTATTATTTGTTGGTAAATAAGCAGTCAGTATAATTAATTGGAACTGGAGCCGGGAGCTGTGAGTGTGTGCAGTGACAGCCATGGGTCTCCGAAAGAAGAATAAAAGCCCGCCGGTGCTTAGCCACGAGTTCGTGATCCAGAATCACGCGGATATGGTGTCTTGCGTGGCCATGGTCATCCTGCTGGGACTCATGTTTGAGGTAATTTTAACTGGAAGCGTCACATACAGACAGTTGGACCGCCAAGAAGGCCGTGCATGGCTCCCTGGTCCTGTCTGAAAAAGCCCAACCCGGGAGGCCACAGTTCTGTTCAGTAACAACGCAGGGGCTATCTACATAGCAACAGCCAAACAGTTACCTGATACAGCCCAGCTAATGAAAATGGAACCAATGCTTCAAAACGGAACTGTAGCCTATTGAAAACAACGAAAACTTTAAACTGACGTAGGAGAAAGTCGTAAAACGACAGCTGCTTACATCACATGCACACTTAGATGGTAGTAACGGGGTTTCCTTTCACAAGACACAGTCATTCTATACAGTGAGCGGTGTACGGCTGCAGGGAAGGAGCATGGAATATTGTTATAATTATAGAGGAGTGTGTTAAACTTTTTTTTTTCTTTTCTTGCTGTAAAAATGGTTTGCTACTGTAGGTTATTTCTGAAGAAGCAGGAACTGTCAGCGATCTGTTGTGCACAAAGCCATTAATTTGCTTTATGTATTGATGTCATTAGTTTTACACGGGAACTGACAGCATGACTTAAAACGTGTGTTTTGTGCAGAATAATCTTAAATACTGTAATGTAAGTTTTTACAGGTGAAAAGCTGAAAATAAATAGAAGTCTACTGCCATTGTGGGACATCTTGCAAATTTCATCATTTGCATACATTTGTCAGGGGTCTGAAGTAACAAGACAACAATGCCACACCCCCAGCACCACTCATGCACAGATTCCTAACATTTTTGTAGGCCACAGTATCACCCAAGCTAAGTCGCCTCTACCACTTGTGGTCCCTTGAGTTCACTGGATTTCAGCATATGGTATCTGCAATCAAGGAAACAAGATAGTAAAGTGGAACTTAAGTCTGCTTGCCTTTTTCTGGCAGAATTACTATAAAAAGCAGGAAACTTAAAATCAAAACCGCAGTCTTTTGGATAATAGATAATACGTTAAAATTGCTGTTAAATAGGTTGCATTTTTTCCCCATTTGCAGGTAACAGCAAAGTATGCCATCATGTTTATCACGGTCCAGTACAATGTTACATACACTGGTAAGTAAAAAAAAAATAAAAATTCTCTTCATTTATTGATATACACATCTATTTACATAACACAGTCCAACCCCAGTTCATTAGTGAGTTATGCTTGTCAAATATTCATAGTATCCAATACAGGAACTTAATAACTTGAACAAAATGTATTGATGTGGGTTTGTCCAGAGTTAAGCTTTTTGGGGAATTGCAGTTACTGTATTTTAAGCCAGGCTAGCTGTGTCCTAAAGGTAAGTACAATCAATCACTGGTGCTGGCATTAGTACACTGCACTGTACGCCTTCTAGCTTATAAGCCACTTAATGTATGCCTTTAAGAGCAAGTACAGTTTTTACATAATTAAGTTTCAGACAGAAAATGTGTGCCATATATAATTGATCGTAACTCTGAGAGAAAATAATGCAGGAGAGTCCAAAATGAAGACAAACGATGTAAGCATGTCTCCTACTTAAAACACATTTCAAGTTGAAAAAATCATTACTCAAAAACTAACTACTGTAATGGCTTCGAGTTTTTACACCAATTCACTAATGAGTAAATTATAGATTAAATAATGTTTGGCACAGGATTCAGTACAGATTTGTGCATTTGGAAAATTTGCTGTATGCTTGTTATAATAGAAACCAAAGATAATTATGAAATAAAATTAGGACGATGAACCCTTTGAAATATATATATATAACAGAATAAACTCCTTTACTAATTGAAGTTCATGGTCATTTATTGTTATTCAGTCTACACCCCTGAAAATAAGTCATTCTTGTAATTGTCTGATCTGTAGAATGTTCATCTTCCTTACAACAAAATAAACATGTTTTATGAGTGTATATTGTAAAGAAAAAAACACAGATCTTTTTTTTTCCATTCTAATCAGAATATAGGTCTGAACCGATAAACTTCTATGAATATGGACCAAAAGATTTAGCTACTATTTTCTTCTACGTGCTGGTAGCCATCATTCTTCATGCCTTGATCCAGGAGTACATTCTTGACGTAAGTACTGTTCAGAGTACATTAGATTCAATTATTGCATTCCATATTTTTGACTGGTGACATATGAAACAGACCGACTGACTCAACAGTGAGGTTAATAAACTTGAATAAATTACAGTTGGGATCAAACATTTAAATTAAGTTGTAGCTTGTTTGATTGCAAAGTCATATTTACATCAAGATGCAGGCAATTTTGTCTTCCATTAACTGCCTTCTAATGAAAGCCTGCAGACATAAAGTCACCATTTGATTGGAGTATTATATATATGACTGCAGTGTCATCGAATGACTTGTGACTGACTTGTGTACTCTGTCAGTAATGAATAGGATTTTATTATTTAATTCAATGTCTGAGAATAAGAATGCATGCTGCATGTGTGATGTATGCTACAGGAGAGAATATGTTGTAAAAGAAGAGTGCTATGCAGTATGTTTGCAGGTTCACAATGAGAGGGCAGCACTTTGCTACTGTGGACAGATTTACTGGAATTATTGCTAGCTGAGAGAAAGAACATATTTTTGAGATAAGAACATTTCAAGTTTTCACATCCACACATAAATCAGCCACCCAATGTTTCTTCGACTGTTGTAGGTAACAGTGTTGTGCTCAGTCAGTGTTCTCTGACAGTAGCGAAGGTAAGTTCTGCCCATCCACTGACTTAACACTCACTATTTTCCTTTCCAGGTTTTTAGCGTGTTCCTGTCACAGTTTGCAGGCCCTCATTTGATTTTACAAAGGTTTAGAACAGTTGTGTCCAGCTTTGGGCATATCTTTTCATATGGGAATTTAGAGTCCAGCTTTTCTTTGGAATTTTGGCTCTTCCAACTTCATCAGTGGATTCATACTGGATAACATGGCGTAAGTGCTGTAGAGCACAGTATGTCAAACTAGCATTATTCTGTTTCTGATTTTCAGAAAATTAACAGACGGCTTCATTTATCCAAAACCAAGCACAGCAAATTCAATGAATCTGGTCAGCTTGCTGCCTTTTATTTATTTTCCGTCATCTGGGGGACCAGCATCCTGACTGCAGTAAGTAGTGTTACGGGAATCTTTAAATTTCTCATCCCAAACCAAACACAAGACATTTAAATGTCTAATTTTGTATTCAGGAAAAAAAAAAATTTCAATAAAGATTTTAAAAAATAACATTATAAAGTAATTTAGGAACCCTTCAATTCTCACTTTTGTCCTTTTTAACAATGACAATTCTATTTACTTGTGGTGCAAACTTTCCACTGAATAAAAAGTATAGTTAATAATCTCCTAAATATTGTATTATTTATCAAAATATAACCATATCAAATGGCTGGATTGACTGTATCATTTTATGTAGGAGGAATTTGCTTCAAACCCTACTCTCTTGTGGGAGGGATACCCACATTTACATATGTTGTAAGTAATATCATAATTGTTAATTTACTAATAAACCGCAAAATGAAACCATGTTCTAAATGCCTTTACTCATGTCTTTGCAGAATGTTGTATATTACATTAGTTGTCCTACTAGTTTTAACCACAAAAAACAATCCATGGCCCCATGGCATGTTGCTAAGAATAGAGCCAATATGCATTACATTTTTATAAGTTTTTGCTGCCTAGCACTGCTGACTAAACATTGGAATTGTGTTTGTTGATGGGTTCTCTCATTACAGCTTTCAGGTAAAATTCTTCTACATTTGCCAGATTGCCTACTGGCTTCATGCACTGCCTGAACTCTACTTTCAGAAAGTTCGAAAGGTAGGCAGCATTCTTTATAAATGTAGGGCGTTATTCTGTTTGAAAAGAATGATGTTCATTTGACTATAAAATTATCAATATAAGGGATTTCACTCACAAACAATTTTCAATGTCCTTTGTATGAATATCTGAACCAATATTCTTGATTTCAAAGTTTTATGTAGTTTCTCAAATGATTCAGGAATTTTGAATTCAGTCCCAGATAATCACATGTCAATTAATGAATTTGCATCAGCTGCCATGTCATATGGTCTGGCAATGTCTAATTTGAAAGACCAGAAAGATGCCTACATTTTTATAAAATGTCCACCGCCTATATGAGCAGTGAAGCACTATATGAATATGTAGAATTTGAGTTTGTGTATATATACAATGCATTGCAGTTTTATTTTTATTTTTGCAGGAGGATATTCCTCGGCAGCTGAACTATATTTGCCTTAATGTTTTCCATATTGCTGGTGCCTATATATTAAAGTAAGTTTTGGGGTAATGTAGGAAACATTTTAATGGCTTGATTTGTGAGCTACCACTGGAGGCTCAGTTTGAATTATGGCCATTCATAAGTGGAAGTCATTTCTATTTTGTTTTAATTTTGTAAAGTAGTAAGCATTTGTTTTATTTTTGATTGAGTAAGACCGTGCAGGTTAAATGTGATACTCAACCCTCTACATCGCTGTATGAACAAATGCTGTCAATGATGCATCTCTGCAGTGTGCATGATTGCCCTTCACACCTTGCTGCCCTGTTATACCTGACAACATTAACTGAACAGGTAGATTAGGAATAACAAGAGAAAATGAAACACACTTATGTTCTTCTAATTATATTGGTTACTAATGGAGTCGCCTTGCTTTTTCATCAACAGTCTTCACCGCCTTGGCCTGACGTTGCTCGTGCCACACTGCCTGGTGGAACTTCTGTTCCACGCCTCTCGACTTTTCTACTTTAGTGATGAAAACAAGCAAAAGGGGTAAAGTGCTTAGTTTTCCAGAGTATGAGATGTTGGATGGTGTTTTTTTTTATTTTATCTGGGTTGATTTTTGTCACGTCAAACATCTAAGAAAGAAGATGGGTGATGGGTGCTCTGTTGACTTTGCAATGTGCAATACAATTGTAATTCTGCAAGTGGAAAGCATTGGTCAGGAAGTCTTAGTACTGTATAACGGTACGCTGTATTTTCTCCCCAGGTTTACTCTCTGGGCCCTGCTGTTTGTAATGGCTCGTCTCCTCACCCTCACTCTCTCTGTCCTCACTTTTGGCTTTGGTCTCGCTCGCTCAGAAAACCAGGGATTTTCTATCTCTGAGGGGAACTTTAATGTTCTGACTGTCAGGTTAGTCTATCATCCATCGCTCTCAAACAAAACACATACAGCCTTTTACCGGGTGTCAAATACTTATTATTTCTCACTTACATCTGAATGTGGATTTTCTGGTAGTTTACATATTTTAAGTGTTTAGTATGAACACTTGAAAATACATGTTGTTGCCTTGCATGAACTCCAACTTGCCTTTCTGCTTTATTGCAGTAAATGGCATTTTGAAGTTTTGTTTATGTTCTTTATCAGGATTGGCTGTTTGGCTGCTATTTGTCTGACACAGGCTTGGATGATGTGGAAGTTCATAAATTTCCAGTTGAAGAAATGGAGAGAACACAGCCAGAACCAAGCCACCAAAAAAAAAATCACCAGTCCTAAAAGCAGGCCTTCTAAAAAAGAATCCAACAGAGGTAGGTCTCCTGCACTGCAGAAACGAGACGGTTTATATAATATCGACCCCACTGCATCTCGAGCACATCCGTGGGAATTACATCTGCAGGAAACATTCCTGCATGTTGTGCTTTAATATAGTCCAAGATTGTAAAACTGATCATGCACGTGGGTGCTATTACATTAACAATCTCCGTTTTCATTACAGTAAGAAAAGTGATTGGGGGTGGGAAATAAAGCTGATATTCTGTTGTTATTGAATGTAAGATGTGGTGTTATTGAGAGTAGCAGGACCTGGGGATATATGAAGGAACATGTGTGTTTGTCCATCTGCATGTCCCACTTAAAATTTACAGTGGATTTAGGGTTGTGGTCTATGTTTTTTCAAGAAACCGATCTAATTATGTATTTACTTTTACTTTTTTTCATATCTATATATAGGAAATTCTGTTAATGGAGTGGTGAAGTTGGAGGAGAGAACATCACCCCGCGCACGAAAAGCAAAAGCTTCTTAAAGCATGTGTTTCCAAAATAGAAGTATAAAAAGATAGTGTAAGAGCAGTGTGCTACCCTATCTCACCCTAAAAGTTGCCTGCCTCCTGCCCACAAAAGAGCATTAGCACAATCGGAATAAATCAGCATTGTCGGGTGAAAATGAAGCATATTGCATGCTTTGGAATTGTTTTTATCAATTACTTAAAAATGTGTAATTAATGCAAGTTTTTCTCTCTATGCCATTGGTTGCATAGCAAACCCCAGTTTTGTGTTATCATTTTTTACACCTATTGAATCTGATCAAATAGTGTGAACAGCAGCCTCTGTTCAAAATGATTTGACATGGTACTATCATAGTGTTTACTGCCAAGTAGCTGGTTAGGGTGAGTTAAGCCTTTCTGATGCCTTTACCAAACACTGTTGCAATGCCAGGCAAGTAAAGCAGCTGCCATGTTGCTTAAACTGTTCTGGATTTGTAATTATTTTATTAAAACATTCATATGTGATGCCACTTATTTTGGGGGGAGGTTAAAGGATCATTTATGAAGAGTAAGAGATTCTTACCTGTAAAAAGCCTTAGTCATTGGGCTATAAATGCTGTGCAGGTTAAAGCATTTCTTCTGGAAACCTTAAATGCCTAGATTGGCAGATTACAAGGGCCATGAGACAGTGGATCATGTACAGTATAAAATGTGTATCCAAGACAAGGAAGCAGTGCCGACCTTGACATTTTGAAATAGATGTACTCGTCAGAAATGCATTGCTTTAAAGTGAGAATCCGTGTGTAAATTGTGGAAATGCTATACAAGCAAAGCGGAGGGTCTGTTTTTTGTGGTTAAATTTAACCGATGGGCTGATATCGATCATAGTTCAGGCACCTAGTGGCCTTTTAATACATCCTGGTAATTTTACAGTGCTTATCTTGGGTCAAACATAACCCATACTGCAGAGCAATGCAGAACATGATCCAAACACAATTCTTGAAGTGTCCTTATATGTAAAATGTTAAATATGTGAACCAATTTCAAAGTTAAGATTAGGACTGTTATGTAGCTTCTCGAATGGTTCAGAATTTTTTTGTCCATCCTCTTTAGCCTTTTGGAATGCTCCCTCTGTGTGTGTGTGTGCGCATTGTTTTAGATGCATGAAACTGGGTGGCTGTGACTCCGCTTTAAGATTTCAATAAGTTTGTATCTCTGCTGTAACAATGCAAGGTAACATTTAATCTCTGTTTTGTCAATGTCTTTTTTTCTGGACCATTGTTTATGCTAATAGAGGTATAACTAACAAAGTTGTTTATACTTTGAATCGCCTCTGCAAAACAACCCTATAAAGGATCATTTTTCATGTTGCAAGTGATGCTAGAAAGGACGTGATCAACTACAGCAGAAAATGGGTCCACGTTCAGGTGCAAAATCCTTTCCCTTCCCATTGATTTAGATAATGCTAGCAGCATAGAAGGTGTGCTATTACCTATGTGCAGTACTGTCACTGTTCATAACTTAAAGAATCTCTCATTTCTGTGGCAGTCTATTTATTCCAGTATTAGATATGGAAAGATTGCCCTTTATCTTGAAAATAGCAACTACACCATCCGACACAGTCTATTACCACAAGCCCAGTGAATTATGTGCAGTGACCAATACTCACATTCATTCTTTGTTGCAGCAATTTCTAAGGAGGGAGGGGATGTCAACTTGTGACAGTCCTACAGTTCATTTTGCAGATTACAAAATAAGCAGCGTATACAGTGTTTAAGTGTTCTTATTACCAAATGCTTGTGAAGTTTATAACCTATTTTTTTTATAGACCAAAATTTAAAAAATAAACTAAAATATTCAACCTCAAAATAAACTTTTCTAACTCTGAAAGTGTGTGTTGAAATGCCTGGAAACTTGGGTGCTCACAACTGCACATTTCCTATGGAAATAAAATGCATTATAGTAACAGGATTAATTTTGCAGCCTTTAACGTGTAACTGCTGAGCTGTTGTGTCAAGCAGTTAACATAACGGTGTCAAAAAGCACAGCTGGCCAGATATTTTCAAAATTCGAGTACCTGTCCCTGGGTACAGGTTCCTCATGTATAGTTGCTGATGTTAGAATAAATAAAAGGATTCTGTATTGACCATTGTAGTTTCAACCAAGATCTTCTAAGCTGTATAAATGCCGTAGTTGCCAAAGCTTCAGTTATTGGTCACTGCAAGAGCTAAGCATTTGAAGTGACTGGCTAACACATTTATCAGGCTTCTTAAATTATCAAGCACAGATTATAAAATCAGATAAAATGTGAATGAATAATAAAATGTAGTATTAACTTCAACAGGCATGCACTAGTTATTTAGGCTAAAAGTTAAACACAGCCAAAAAGTCTTAAAAGAGGGCAGCATGGAAGTATGCTGTCACATTATATTAAGTATGGTGTATTTAAGAATGCAATTCAGATGGTAGATTACCAAATAATTTATTTTTCAACACCTTGTTTTGTCTCTTTCTGTTACATGTTCTATGAATTTAGGCTGCACATCTTTTATGATGATCTTACCACAAGATTCATTCCTGCCAGGTTTTTGATGTATTTCAAGTCACAGCAGTACAGTACTGGCAAAAACCCAGTTGAGGTGTTTTTTATTGCTACATTGTATCATGCATTTTATGATTTAACAATAACTTTTAAGTTAGTTTTAGTCCCATTTGAAACCCTACAAAGTTTAAAAATCAAATTAAAACGTTTAGTGTAACTTGTGTGCTTTTAAACTGTGTTGTGATTTAAAGATCATTAATTTTAGTTACGCATATACCAATAATAGATAGCACAAGCTAGAGTGACTCTCGGATGGCATCAACACATATCCGAAGAGTACCATCCAGTGATAGTTTGTGTCATTCCAACAGAAATGTTGCAGGCTGTTATCGGCAACATTATTCCTCCGGTTCTTTGACAAAGTGTTCAACATATGATTCTGTGATGCTCTACTGTACTAAAAAAAAAATGCTTGGGAAAAAAAAAAAGAAAAGAAAAAACTTGGCACCATTGTCATTAATTAACACTGCATTAATAAGGCCCACAAACATCATGACCCCCCTGTACTTGGATTTCTGGAAGGCACACGAAATTGAAATTGTAAATCGAGAATATACGTTTACCTGACCCAGTTTTGTTTTAAGAACAAACTATGTATAAACTTATGAAACAAAGAAACGGGATGAAAGTGAAAGTTATCACTATGGATTTTTGATCAGCCTTAGGATGCTTCGCATGGAGCTGTGAGCAACATGCATATGAAATATCCTGTACTGTACTTTACTGGAAGTTATTATGGATATTGTAATTAATTTGAAAATATTAAATGCCATGTTGAACTCCACTGCTGGATAAAACCATACTTAATTGTATATATCATTTAATGAATTATGCATTTTCCTAATAGGAATGTGCTGCACAACTACTGATGAGGTGCAACAATACACACAGTTATTATGTTCATGGCCATTATAATATTTAGATTTTTTTTTTATATACAGTTGATGAGGGTGTGGTCATCCAGAATTAGCACAATCCTGTTTATCAATCCCAATTCCGTACTAGACAAACACTTTCAGATGGAGGAGTATTCTGCCAAAAGCACCACAATTCTGCTTTGTTTGAACTATGTACACTTTATTTATGTATTTATTTTTTTTTATTTTTTTTGCCGTTCATGTGATATTTTATAAAACTAGTACTGTGTTTGAGGTGCTTGCTTGGATGTGGAAAACTATTGCTTTTTGTAAAAGTGCTGACACTGACATGTTCTGAAGATATATGTATTTATTTATGCAAGTCTTTGTGTGATTCTAGTTTAAATAAACCTTTGTTGAATAACCAAACGTGTGGTATTGCAAATTTAATCTATTTTTTTAATCAATGGTTTAAAATGCAATTTCCTGCATTTCGTTGTAATCTATATACATCATTTTTCGTTTTGCAATTGGGGGAAAAAAAAAATAATTATTTGAAAAGTGTCAAAAGGTGCAACACATATTTGTTTGAGTTGGTTTCCAGTGAGACCATTTAAAACATGCAGAGTGAAAGGTAAGTTGCATGTTGGCTTAATCGTGCCTCATTATACTGAGTGCCTCTCAAATGATAAATTAATAAATTAAAGGTTCAGTATTGTCTCAGTATCACACATGCCTGGTTGAACAAAGAGAAGCTCAGCAGAGGGAGCACTTGTGCTTTCTATTTGAGAATTGGAAGTGTTGCCAAAAAAAAAGGACATTTTGCAAATGTTGTACTGTAATAATAAAACAGATTCGTATTAAGATGTGAAGTTATTGTGACCTTAAAAAGACCCACAATCTTTTGAAAATGTCTACGTTGGTGTCTCCTTCCTTATGGAGCATATTGGGATTGACAGACAGCCAACTTGCAACAAGAGCTTAATAAATTATGTAGATGTATTTATTTATATAAGGGAGAAAACAGAATACTTAATTACCAAAGAACATATTGCACCATCAGTGCCAGACAGTCACAAATGTAATTCTATAGTACAGCATTTTCAAATTTCTTCTGGTAGATAAAACACTGAATTGCTTCATAATTCTGCTTGGCCCCTGTTGTGCCAGTCTATCAATTATTAAACAAGCTCTCCTGCAGCAGCATCTCCAAATGGATCATTTTGTGAAATGTGGCTGTCTGCTAGGTTGAGGTGTAGTGCAGGCTGAATTTCATTAGTTTGAAGAGACGTACAGGATGCGGAGTTAAGTTAGTAAAACATATCTTATTATTTGTTAAGAGGATTCCATGTTTTGGGGGGGGGGAGGGGGGTTCTAATTTCTCCATTAAAATGATTAAAACAAGATGCTCCCTAGAATTGAATAGATTTTTTACAGAGTGAGATACAGAAACTCACACGTTGTCTGAAGAACTTTAAATTAGATCCTAAAACATAATTAGATTTTGTACTGTTGAGCTCAATTGAATAAGCATGTGTTATGTTTGTATTGTATTTGAAACTGTATTTGTGAGTTGTCCTTTCCGGATGTTTTTGGAAACAGCCATTCAACTGGTTGAGGTGCTATTGGTATTGTTATAACCAGTATCTTTGCTTTGAGTTTTCTTCTAAATAAATCCAAGATAGAGTAAAACTCCTTAAATCGTAATCTCACCAAAAAAAAAAAAAAGAGGGGGGGCCTGGAAGCATACTACTGCAATGTATATCTGCTGCTTTACTTGTTACCCAATAAGCATAAATGTGACACTAAATTATGCTGATTAGACTGCATTTACATATAAATTGGGTTCATTAAAAACAATATCTTCTTATTTAACGCAGCTCATTCCAAATGTCATCATTAGTAAGACTTGTCATTTCATCCTGGCAGACTAATGGCCAGCAATGTACACATCTAAAGCATGTGATGTGCACTCTAGTATAGCTTAAGCTGATCTCTATGGAAAGCCCCTTTTCCGATGTCAGTAGCTGTCAAAACCTGTTAGCTTAATTCGCGGTAAGAGAACCCAGCACTGTTCGGGAGAGCTGCAGATCAGTAACAATTTACAAATATAGCAATGCTTTTTAAAATGATAAAACTCTTTAGGGGGATAAACATTTTTTGACTTCACATGCCACCTCTAAAGGAATGATAATAAAGGCTTTGAAATAGTTTTCCTACCTCTTTTTAACATTAGCAAAATTATTTAGTGTGCTAAGGATCTTTAACTCCCTGCTCCTTCTACTCTGCTGGTGGAATTCTAGGAGGCTCTTATACTCTTAGAACAGCCTCCCTCTGTTCCACAACCTTGAGAGAGGAGGGGGTGGGAGACTGATTATCATAACCACTTAGGTTCCTCTCTTTTGTTGTGGTTTAATGATGATCATTAATAAAATGAGTAAGTATAATATAATGATGATCATTAACAAGGACAATAGAATGTACTATCAAGTGTTCCGAGGCATATTGTCGTGCCACACAGTCGTGAATAACAGCATGCACAGGTTCAAGATGTGTGTACCGTTTTGCACAAAAACTGTAACATACCTCTCTCGTATGTGACGTTTGCATTGTGAAATACACTGCTGCTAAAAATGTGCCACATATTAAGCTTTATTTTCCATTCTCAGTCCATTTTCAAGCATCTACTGAATGGCAGGTGTAAACTACTGTGTTGCCATGATGGCTGAGGCACAGTTCAGATGGAAGACACAGGTGTTGTTTCTCCTGATTGTGAAATTTGACACAACCATGGAGAGGACACTCAAAGCACTGGGTTTTTATCCAGATCATTTTATTGGGCAGGTGGGGATTTTTATTAGGTCAAGCTCATTTTTGATCGATCTAATCCTAGTGTCCCATGCGTGTGAGTCCCAGAATATGGTGCCAACAAATATCTTTGGCAAATAAGCTTAATTATCTGGAGTATATCACAAAACAACTGTGTTTCTCTGTTTAAGAGCATAAGAGAAGTTATGAGCTTGAGGAAGCCAATCGACCCATCAGTGTTGGCCGGCTCCTAGTAGCTGATTCATCCCAACATGGCTAAACTTGTATTGTTTGTGGCATTTTCTTTTCAGGTTATACCAAACTAGTAATTTCTCAGACAACCAAAACAATACATAAAAAATAGTTCAGGTGCAATTAAATGGCATGACTCAAGGCAAATCATAGTTAATTTACCCTAGATACTGTTGGTAGAAAATAGACCCTGATTGACAGCATTTAAGAATACTACCACACCACATAACAGGGAAAAAAAAAAAACATGTTTAAGAAATGTTTTGGAAGGTAGCTATCCATTGCAGCTGAAGTTTTTTTTTTTTTCTTACTTGAAAATACTGAGACAACACTAGCCAATCTTTTAAGGCATATCAGGTTTCATTGTTTTTTGTAATCACCTTTTGACCATAGTTAATTTACAATGTTTTTACTATACATGGTATCATTTTACTGTTCTTTATTACACATTATTGTCTAACTACCCTCACTATCAATTGCTTTAGCAATAACATCCAACACAGAGCAAAAGCTTGATTCTGCCACTTGCTGATTATTGTGATTCAGTGGAGCTTTGCAATGTTTAGGGCTTTGTTTACATACATCTGCTGGGGAATGTAGTTTACTAAAATATGTTTATCCCCTTTGTTCTCCTTGTGGGGTTTTTAGGATAACTCCAGGCTTCTGGGAAAAGAGAAGGCCAGTTACCAAAAACCATACTAGTCACGGCCACCTGACTATAATTAATTTGTGGTCCAGTGGTTAAAGAAAAGGGCTTGTAACCAAGAGGTCCCTGGTTCAAATCCCACCTCAGCCACTGACTCATTGTGTGACCCTGAGTAAGTCACTTAACCTCCTTGTGCTCCATCTTTCGGGTGAGACGTAATTGTAAGTGACTGCAGCATAGTTCACACACCCTAGTCTCTGTAAGTCGCCTTGGATAAAGACGTCTGCTAAATAAACAAATAATAATAATAAACAGGAGAGTTCAGAGCTGTACATTTTATTGATGCCCTTGTTTTGGGGCTTTTTTTCTAGTGCTTTTTTCCCACAGTTGCCAGGAGGAAATGTTGAAACTTGGACCAGATAAAATTAGTTTTTTTTTTTTTTTTAAATGTCGATTCAAAATCCCTCCCAGCTAGTGCACATTCAGTAAGTACTGTTTATATCTCACTGAAATATCCTTTACAGGATATGACAGTTCACAAGTGCTAATAGATAACAGAGCTATGGGAGAATTGGTAACTTTGGGTAGCATAGTCCAATATCAAAGGGCAAACATGAGCTCTCACCCCCACACAACGGCACTTAAATGCATACTCCATAATAATGCTGATTAATATTTAATATTACCATGCAAGCCATGTGGTGCTGCCTGTAGCCCCTGCCTCAGGACACAGCCCTGGAATCGGAATAGCCTCCCTGCTTACCTATCTACACAAGAATCCGCCTCGCTTTTGTGTTGTTATGTTTGCCCACCAGAGCTGGCAGGTTGCTTTCCACTTGACCTTATATTTACTGAGCTCCCCCACTGGGAGTCTGTACAGCCCTGACCTCCAGCTCACAGTGAAGAAAGGGTAGAGAGGTGGAGATTGTGACATCAGCTGTGTCACAATGATCTCTGGACCCAGCAGAGGTCTCAAATCTTCTTGGTTTACTTTTTACTAAACAGTACAAAGAACATTACTTGCCAAATAAGGGGTAGGAAATCACTTTACTGTTGTATTTTTTTTTTTCATAGGCTCCACCCGCTCTACACAATACTAGATGATACTATATCATATTGTCATTCCAGGTAAAATGAGTTCAAATTGTAAAACCTCTCCTTCAGGAGATGGTTGCTGGTTCATCTGAGGTTTTTATAGGGTTGCACACATCAATAAAAGAAATTCCAAAAAACAGTCCTCCCCACCCTTTATTAATTACAAATTTCAGATGATCTAGTTGAGTGGATTTAAACTTGTTTGCAGAATCTTGCAAACTACCGATGAGCATTACAAGCAAACCTGTCTATCAGAAAAGACTGCTTTCCAAAAAAAATACAGCAGAAACCGCATAAAGTCTGCCTCTAATGGCCTTTCCTGATCCTATTGTTGTGCTAATAGGGTGTTCAGTCACCTGCAAAGAGTCCATACCCAAGGTTTCTAGCTCTTTCCTTTTGATAGATTTGAAAACACTGTTTTCTGTATTCATTTCATTTTATTGTTATATTTTCTTCAAAAGATGGTGTTTTGTTACATGTCTCTATTTAAAAAAATCAATACAAATTAGTCCTCCCACGCACAAACAAAACAAACCATTAAGACATAAAGAAATGGCACTTAATTGCATAGAAATGAGCAGTAAATGATGATGTAAATAAGCCCTGTGATGCTTCCATTACCAGAGGCCTAGTAATCTGAGAAGACCAACTCAGGTGGTTTAAGGTCTGTAAATAAAGGCCTGGTGACTCAAGGGGAGTGGGGGATGAGGGGTGAGGAATTAGGTTAGTGATTGGGGGAGGGGGGGAGTTTGTGGTAGGTTTATCTCTATTAACCAAACAATAGTGACAGACAGACAGACAGATGGATGGATATATAGATAGGCAGAAGGAATTTGGGAATATAGATAATGGGAATATGCTTAGTGTGGTTAGCCCAAGTGGAACTTGTAAACAGAAGTGAGTTCAAAAGTCGCTGGACTGATATACAGCAAGCAAGGACACGACTGTGGGATCTGATGCCTCTGTGGGTTTATCTCCCAGCAAGGTTTGTAGACTAGATAAGGTTAAGAAACTGCACATGTTGGCTCCTATTTCTCTGTAGCGTATAACACTACAGCAGTTCTTCAGTGGTTCTCCTCTATAAACCTTCTCTCTTCATCCTCTCCTCTCAACAGCAGGAGAAATCCTACCCTGGTTAGCCGGATATCACCATGGAGACCAGGTTTCTGCTGTCTCCTACAGATCCCGTTGGAGAGGAGACAGGTGCCGTCAGCACGAGGAACCCAGGGTCACACAGCATGCAAAACACTGCCTCATACCAGCAGAATCAACACATCCATTTGGAACAGACATGCGTGCCTCGTATATGAGAGTCTGGCGTACAGTACACTGTCCTTTTAGAATATCAGCCTTTTTCTTTGTTGCTTAGAAGAGACAGAAATTCAGTAAATGTGTTTCACCACTACATAACCCATATCTACAATATATGAAATCCCTCGATTATAATAAAATGTTTTAAAAAAAACTAGCAACAAAGAACCGTAGATTCTGTTGTTAATTGTTTACTGGTAATGTAAACTAAACGGAAGCTTCTCCTCATCTGAAATCCTATGACAATAATATTGATAGTAACCACTGCAACTGTTGGCGTTCTTCCGGGCAGCAAGGGAATTGGAACACACATCTCCAGACAACAGCCACGTGATTGTTTCTTGAACCTGCAGGAATTGCACTCTCTTGACCAGGAAAAAAAGTGCTGGCCATTGCAGGCTTTTCCAACAATAAACAATGCATAATAATAATAATAATAATAATAATAATAATAATAATAATAATAATAATAATAGATTAAATAACATTGATATTATGAATTGAGATTTTTCCAAGGTGTATTTTTTGGAAGCTAAAAGTTGGAGAAAACGTCATCTGTAACTTTAAAATTAAACAAAAATGTTGTTTTACTTCACTATGGGAGCTATGATTACGATTGCCTCACGCCTAAGCCAAACTGCCCCAGGTAATTTAGAATCAACCCGTTTTTGTACCTTAACATAATCCTCCAATATAAATAACTGAAGCTAAAGCCGCAGATTACATAATCATCAGACATGCCTGCATGATACAGCGTATTATCTTAAAGTTGTATTCCCACGCAAGAAAACTTAAAACCTGGTCCACTTAAACAATACAATTCCATAACGAAATTCAGAATGTGTCTAGCCAGTCAGGGTCGTTTTCTCAGGGGTGGTTCTCAGGTTATCTAAAAATAAATGCAGAAGCATTTCTGTCCTGTTATATTGTTACTACAAACCGTCTCCACCGGAGTAGTGTTCTATTCCTGGCATTTTGGGAACTGTAGTCCGTCTTGTCGCAGTCCACAGTAGCCTGTAGTGGGAGTCTACATGGGAAGGACTACTATACCCATAAATCTGTGCATTTTGGGTACTGGCTTGCCTCCGCTTGGGGAGTGTTTCACATTTAAACAAACACAGTGCCGAAGATGGCGGAGAGTTCATAGTGGAAATAAAAGAAGCTGGCATGTTGAAAAGGATATACTGAAACTGGTGAGTTTGTTTTTGTTTATTTTTCATTTTCTAACGTGCGTACGGAGTGTACCTCGCGACGCTATTGTTCGCACAGTAGAATTTAAAAGCCAGGACAATGAGGTGAGACTTGCATTAGCAATCGCAGATGTTCTCGCTAGCTTTTTCACTCTCGTATTCTGCAAAATGTAGTAGTAAGAGTCGTAGTGCAGTGCATGCAATTATGTTTTGCCGATTCAACTTTAAATTGTGCATGACATGTTTTAGCAATGTCATGTTTTTTGCTCCCCTTTTTATCATGACACATGGTTAGTTGGCATTGTATTTATTTTATTTTTAGGTCCTCTGTATTATCGAAGCGAAGCGCTTGTTACCGTGACGAAACTGAATTTGGTGTTTTGAAAGTTAGATCATTGAAAAGAAAAGCAAATAATAAAGGCATCGGTGTATTTTTCCTAGTCATTTGACAGATTAGTTACATTTTGTGGGAAACCTTTTTTTGTGTGTGTGCAAAAGGCTAGTTGTTGCAAACTTACTGGGCTGTTGTTGGGACATAACCTACCGGCCGTGCATATTTTTTACTTTCTCGTGTTTATAAATATTCCATGCCTTACTATCCCTTCCACTGCGATAAATAAAATAAAATATCACCTGCTTTGAAACTTTTTTTTTATTGTAATTTTGGTCGATTACAAGGGAGTGGTTACTGACTTTAATTGCGTTTTATAGTTTGTTTTTTTTTTTAATTTAAATCAAAGTGTAAATCGATTATACTGTATTGATCTAGCACTGAAAACACACACACACGCATATATATACACACAGATATATATATATATATATAAAATTTTAAATCATTGTACATACAGAAAAATAAACCCTTTCTTTTTTCATTTTTATACACTGCAGTTATACCGCCTTTCAGCCCTGTAAATGTAGGGTGCAAAATCGCAGTTACAGTATGTCGAATTATATAATCCCTTTTATTTGGAGAAAGAAAACATGACTGACTTCTTTCTTGTCCGTGGATAGCATGACTAATATTAGCGACTTGCTTATAGTAAAGTGCTCAGTGTGTGTGTGTTGACTGAAGCAAGACGGGACTGCTTACACTTGTTATAAACTGTGGATTGTTGTATACAGTCGATCAAGTATCTCGGCCTTGGTTTGGAGGCTTGTTTGACTCTCTGTATGTTGGATCAATGGGAAGTGGGGGTCTCTTCTGGGTTAATAGATGTGGGTTAATAGATAAAAAGAAGATAACTTCTTTTCCCTCCCTTAAAGACATGTTACTGCTGAACAGGGGGAAGGGTTCCTAATTCTAGGATTCTTGATGGCACTGCTGTTGCCTGCAGTAGTTAAAAATACATTCAGTAAGTTGTTATTATTATTATTTGTTTATCCAAGGAGACTCACAGAGCACTTGCAGATGCATGTTATTTGTAAATTATATGGACAAGTCTTTCTGAGTGTATTTAACAGGATCTGTTTCCCAACCAGAATCTACATTTGACGTTTAGATATTTTCTCTGCAGACGCAAGCCGGAGTCGACTGTGTTTAGCTGTAATTAAATGTAATTGCATCTGATCTTTTGACTGTCGCCCATGTGTGCTTTAAACATGTAATGTCATTTCGAGTGGTAACCCTTCCATAGTGTTGGGGGTTGAGAAGCCTTTTGTTCTATAATCCTCCCTAATGTGTTGTAGACCACTGGCTGCCTAATTTGGTTACAGTGTGGAAAAGCTCACCAGGTTACTGTTTGGATGAAACATTATTATTATTTATTTCTTAGCAGATGCCCTTATTACAAGATCACATTTTTATAAACCCCATTTATACAGTTGGGTTTTTACTGGAGCAATCTAAGTAAAGTACCTTGCTCAAGGGTACAGCAGCAGTATCCCCCACCTGGGATTAAACCCACAACCCTCTGGTCAAGAGTCCAGAGACCTAACCACTATTCCACACTGCTGCCCCATTCAGTCAGATGTGAAAAGGGTATTTTGCGTTGAAAACCTTGTGAGTTGGATTTTATATTAGAGTCAGTAGTCTATTTCACGGCCTTGTAAGAGATTAACCAATAGGAACATTTCTTTCTTTATTTTATTTTATTTTATTTACATTGGAGTTACTTGGTTTAAAACCAGCAAAATGATCAAAATCAACTGAAGGTCATATTGTTTTCCTTGCGGTGAACAGTGCACCAGAATATTAAGAGACCAACGTACCTGTACATGAAAATGAAATTGCATTTGAAGTGTGCTGGATAAATTGCAATATAATGTTAAGATCCACACAGCATCTGCGTCCAGGTTGTGTTTTATGTGGACATGTGCTGCATGTTTGCCCTAGTGCCTGTATACTGCACAAAGCCACCTGCAGTACCTATAAAGACCATTCTCAGTACAGGTAGGTCCCTTGAGTGGTCGTTTTGAGCACCTTTGACTGTAGAGGCATGAATGAGATTAGTTACCCCTGGCGAGGCTTGTGTTCGTGTGACTGACTGGAGCGTTTGCAAGAAAACCCATTACTCACTATTTCTTCCAGCTGCGGTGTTCCCAGTATCTTTTTCAACACAGTCATGGTTGTTTTTCTATATTCATTCACACGTCCTTGGTCATAAATCAATGTTGACCAGTTATTGTCATTTGACATTGGCCTATTCAACGGGCCTTCTATGAAAATGTCTTGCGAGCTTTCGGCATCTGCTATTATAATAGCATTAACTATACAACTATAAAAAATTAGACATTTTTGCACCTCTAATGGGTCTGTAAGAGGTACATTGTTGCATTGTCCAGGGGCAAATACTCCAGGAACATCTCCACATAAACCACATCTTCTACTGAAGTCGCCCCTAACGTGACTCTTTCCTGAAGTCGCCCCTAACGTGACTCTTTCCTAAAGTCACCTCTTGCATGACTCTTTAAGACTTTGGTGTTTGTTTTATTTATTTATTTTTTAAATGTAGTGCTGCTGTTACCAAACAGAATACATTCCTTCATATTGGAACACAAAGGAACATGTACGCGTTGGGTACAAAAGTTGATTGTCAGGCTCTGACTTGGCAGCATGCCAGTGCGATAGTGTTTTTTTTTTTTTTTTTTAAGCCAGACCTGTTTGACGTGAGTAGGTCAGGATTTTTTTTTTGGTTTTTGATTTTAATTTGAAGGTAACCACCAGTATATTGATACCCTAGATAGCTTCAATCTTGTTTTGTGATGGAGATCAAATGAGTAATGAATTGTAACCCAGGTTAATCTGATTAAAGCTTTTAAACCTGTTCCTTGTCAGCTACCTACTGCATCTACCTCCGCCTTCCGTCCTGTTTTATAATCCTGTTCTGATCCTCCCAAACATCTATTATATCAGGTGCTCCAAAAATAATCAGAAAACTCATTGATTCTGAGAAATGAGTTTCGAAGGGTTTGATTATGGAGCTCAAAGGCTTTAGTTTATTTGTATTGATTTGGAGTAGGTATATTGTACATCACACTGCAATATACAGCTATAGACAAAGGTTTACATCACCCTATAGAATTAACTCATTTTGCTTCATAAAGTCGAGCAAAACCTGTTGAATGACATTACGTTAACAGATTGATTTACATACCGCTTTGTAGTTTTCCATATACTTATGAGAAACGGACAAATTGAAAAAATGTGACGTTTTGAAATCTGTACTATTAGTATGGCTTCCGGTAGACCTTTTGTAGTTTCTTAGATTTCATGATGTTAAATAAAAGATCAAAATGAAGGTCCTATGTTGTTGTTGTGTTTTTTTTAATGTTTTTTTTTCCAGTTTTTTTTTAAAAATTGTCTCCATCCTAAAATTCTAGGTGATGCAAAACTTTTGGCCATAGCTATACAGTGCCTATTAACAAGAAAATACACAATTTTCTGCTCTCACTCCACCCCTCAATCTCTGATCTAAAAATATTTTTTTTTTTGTTTGCAAATGTTTAGGTTCTGCTGTGTGTTACGTTTTGGGTTAAAGGTCTGGTTCAACTCCTGCCATCCTGACATATTTATGACCTGGAGAACTATCTGTCTAAGTAGATCTCCAATTAACAGCCTTTTCATTTGCCTCATAAAGACAGGAGCCTCTTAAATCACATTGAACATGAGTTCTGAGACACTGCCGGGCTGCTTCACAGGAGTGGCTGCACGTGGAATTCTAATGAAGGGATGTTCTGCTGTGACATTGATGCATCCAGTGATTTTAATGTGGGGGTGGGAAAGCATGGTGCAGACAGGCCAATCTCCCTGTTAACAGTATAGATCAAACCTGCAGGCTAGGTACTGCAAGGCAAACCCTGTCGGAGGCAACAGGAAAATCCTTTCCCAGTCAATCACCTGAATATACCTGCAGAATGCCACGAGACTGGAGCCTGGCTTTTGTGGTTGGCAGGGGCTGGCCTATTTATTTTGAAGGTTAGATTTGTAAAAATCATTGTATGCTAGCTGCTGAATAAATTGCGAAGTCCGAATCCGAGCAGACAGAATGAGCTGTTGTTCTGTTTTGTGGTAAGAGGCCCCTTTTCTGAAGTGTCACTCTCCATTAAAAAGGAATTCATCTTGTGCAAGTTTCATTGGTTTAAGGAAAAGTCCTGCTTTTTATTCTTTTTCCAAATTCGCGTTTTCAAAACATCTGCAAGCTGCAGTTCATCCAGAGGAGACTACAGTAATTGAATCATTTTTTTTTTATACAGTTTTTGCACTTGGTAACTCAAATCATGGCGTGATCTGTAATTTTGTTATGTTTACCAGTTCTATTTAGCAGAGGTTTGTTTGTTTACTGTTTGCTGCACTGAAAGTGGTTCGTTTTTTATTTGTCAGTCAGGCATAAATGTCCACTTTTTAGTTTAGCAGAGTGGGTTTGCAAAGAATTGAAAGTGGCAGCCTTGCCTTTTCTTTCTCTTCAGGCTGGGTGCAGTTTTAATTTTTATTTTAGTGGTTGCCCGACCTCTCTTCCAGGAGCCAGAAATCCTAGTATCTTTTCCTTTATAGTATGTAATCCCTTTTAGATGGTGGGCATTTAAGTAGTGAACTAATAGTGCCCTGTATGTCACTGTATTTAATGCATTATGCATTGTACCTCACTATCTTGTAAAGCACTTTGTGATTGTGGTCCACAATGAAAGGCGCTATATAAAATAGATTGATTGATGGAAAGAATAAATGCAAGCTATGATTACTGTATGTGGAGTGAGAATTGACCTCTGTACCTGCTTTGGCTCAATGAGTTGTTGTGATTTGCTTTAATATTTGTATGAATTGAATGGCTGAGATTCTTGGTCCCTGGTCTAGCAGGTTCTCAAAGGTGTTTTCTACATGATTAATTGGTGTGTGTGATCACCTTTCACGCTTGGAGGTGACAAGATGAGTCACTTTTCAGTTTTGGGTGGTTCCTAACTTTGTCATGCTCTACGAGGCCCTTTTCTTTAACGTTTATAAGGATGTTAACATGATTTTTACTTTTATGGGAGTGCTTGTTGCTCTCAAAAACAACACAACAAAAACCTGAAGTTGTGGGTTGTGTACTTGTTAAACTAAATCGGTGTTACTTTACAGTACAGCCCCTTTTACAAACAGGTTTCAAATCTCTCAACCATGATGCATTTCTCTGAAGCCAAGTCCTTGAACTGTTGGTACACAAACAGGTTTTCTTAGAAGTGACTCATTCTATGTACTGTAGGGAAAAAAATAAGATAAAAACAAATACAAGCCTTAAGTCTTAAGGACAGTTTAGCAAGGTGTGCCAGCAGGGAAATAGACAATATATGAAGAAGGTTTTGGTTTTATTACCTGCTACTATACTATAGAAAATTTCAAAGTGTGTCTAGATTTAAAGTTCTGGACTAAAACGGTTTTGAGGGGGAGCCACAGACTTTTTGGATCACAGCCTATTAAATTTTCCATCGCTTTCCCCTCTAAACCAAGTACTGTAGGCTCTCATTGTGCCCTTGGTATTTCAGAAGAGAGTTGTCTGCTGTGAGGGGAATTTTATGTCGAGCCGCTGGGTTGCCTAAATGTAAAATATGGCAACTTTTCGCTCAGTTAAAGATTCTTGAGCTGAACAACAACCAATTGTTTGGTGGAAACTGAATTGGTATTCTTGAATTATTTTGCTTTATGAGCTGGTATTGAAAGCATGGAGCACGCTGTGCAAGGAAGGAGAATCATTTTGTTAAATTTCATGTAAGCTAAGCATATTGCAGTGGTTTTATTGGGATGAGTTGAGAGAAACACTTTTTTTTTTTTTTCTGTTTTCACAGAAGCATTCAAGGGATCCTTTTAATGAAGTTATCGAACGTGTTGTCACATGTTCAGTTGATTTTTACCAAGTTTGAGTCTGTCTGGGTGCAATCAGCCTGATATGTTGAGCTACACAGTATGACTGCAGTGATTAACAGTAGAACTAAGTATAATTAGATTTAAAAAAAAAAAACGCCTACAAGTCAATTCGTATCACACCCAGTTTTTTAAATTATTTTACTACTTTTGTAGCAATTGCTGTAACGAGTGTCCTGTTTGTTTGTGTAATTTTATGTAATATTTTATTGTGTGTGTGTGTTTGTGAGTGCACACAGTGTTTTCGTTTTGCATTGTTTTTTTTTTTAGCTGAGACTGAACTCTGGGAAATCATTGTGGAGCAGATGCCTCTTCAGCGCTTGCTATCCGGTTTGTTTGAAATAGGTTTGAGTGTCCGCCAGTCCTGCCTTCTTCTCAGGATTGAATACTGTCTGAGGAGCGGGGCATTGGTGCCAGTATTACTGAGTGAAGTGCTTCATGAGCAGGGCTGTTCACTTGACTTTTGTGTGCCTTTGGTTAGCAGTTCACAAATGTGAGAGAAATCCCACAGTGTGACGTTCACAATGTTCAAACAGCTACAGTATAGATTTGTGAAGATATGCCATGGTAGATATGCCTTGGCAGATATACTGTTTACCGTGGTAGTATCTGAAGTCAAAGCAAAGCTTGAAATATCTTGTATCGACTCCGCAGCCCCTAAAACTAAAACAAAAAAACAATGCTCCTTTCCTGGTCACATGCAGATGTTTATAGTTGCAGAAAACGTAAGCTGCACACACCGGCTCCTTTGCAGTGACGTTTGTTTAAATACAATACAGTACTGTACTGTGTGTGTGTGTGTGTGTGTGTGTGTGTGTGTGTTTTTTTTTTGTTTTTTTTTGCCATTTTTATTAATAACGTGGCAGCCTAGCTAAATTCTGGGAGTGTGTTGTATCCAGCTGTTACTGGTTGTGTGAAGCGAAGTTGCCATAGCAACACAGTCCTACATGCTGGCTCAAGGTCGTTCATCTAGCATTGTTAAACTGACTCTGCACTCAACAGTACACACAGGATGCATACAGAGCAAATCACTGGGTAACTTCAAAGTAGAAAATCGGGATCAGTGTTTGGGGTGTGGTATGAGGAAATTAACCCCCTTTCTTGGTTAAATCTAAGCCTTCAGGGGTCAGGCACTGTGTTCATGCAAACTGATGAAATATTTAACTTGCCTCTGTGAGTAGTCATGTCTGCAGGGTGCGTCTGCAGTTCGGGGGAAAGCAGCTGTCGGATTCTGATACAATAAAGTGTGCACATCAGGGCTGGCTGGCTGCTTGTCAGTCGCGGTTATTGATTACCTTTGCGGTCTCCTGCAGTACTCCACCTCTCCTCTGTTGTGATCAGTCTATTAGAGTGGCGGGCCTCCTTCAGATATTTCTATTGACAGCAACCAGCTATATATCGGAGTCTTCGATGACTTATTGTCTGTTTTCTCTTCAGCCTCAGTAGATTTAATTTTTTTTTAACGCTACAGATTGTACCCTTTGTAAGCGATCAAATCCTAATCATTCAGATTTTCCAAAAGAATGGTGATCTTTGCTAGCTACTGTAATCCTCTGCTGGTACAGAGCAGTACATGTTTGACTGCCGTTTGGCTCGGAGAGGAGTGAGATCCTCTTTGATTCTTACCAGCCTGATGTACATGGATTGTTTAGAAGTTTAATGAGTTGATGCAGTCATCAGTAATCCCAGATGCGACTCCTGTGGGCCACACCAGAGGCCTAATAAAGCTGGCGTTCCGGCTCCCACGTGCAGCAAACCTGCTTCAGCAGTTAAACTGTTAACCTTCCCTTCATCCACAGCTGCAGGTCGCGCTGCCGTTTGGTACAATCGCATGATTCGCCAGACATTGTCATGTGATACTGCTACAACACAAGTGATTGGATAACAGCATGTTGCAAGGATTCAGAGCTGTAGAGCTGTGCCATTTTCAGTGAGGGATTCAAGTCTCCGATTTTCGGTGAACATGTTTCGCTTGAAGCCATTTTTCTTTGAGGGGCTTGCCTTGGTGCATGTGCTCCCATTTTATTACCCTTTGTTTAGATTCCCTTCTTTTAATTAATTAGAAGACGGTTTTAGGGGAGAAACTGTCGAGTGCTCAACAAGGATTATGAAGCACACTGTAGATGGTTCACAGGGGCTTTAAATAAATCTGTATTCCATCCAAAAATGTGAAGCATTTCCAAAAAATAAAGTAATAAGCTTGAGCAGCTTGAGTAATTTTAGATAAATCTAAAATACATTAACTGCATATACCTGAGATGGACAAAAGACAAGGTAACGTTTAGCTGACATATGTCATATGCTGGAGATAACATTTCAGAAACTAAGCTTTAAAATGTCAAGGTTTCTGTAACTTTATATCTGTCTTGTGGCGCGTTCAAGCCAAACCAATAAATTTCAACTATCGTGGGTGGGGGGAAATGTGTGTGAAACGTGTGGTTTTGCGGGCCCCTCAAGCTCTCTTTGGGGTTCTCTTTTAGCCAGGTGTTTGTGGCATACACTCATAATAAACCAAACCTAGGACCTGCTTTTCAGAGCTTGGTAAATGGATTTGCAGTAAAATGTACTCCTGTATCCATTTCAATGAAAGAAGGGGGAACTTTAAAAAAATAAATAAATAAATAAATAAATAAATACACCTGAATGCATTACCTGTTGCCCTGTAGTGGGCTAGTACGTAGTCTTGTGATCTAGTTTGTACTTTTTGGTTGGGTGAAAGATCATTGGCCTTGCCTTTACAACTTTATTTTTTAGACCTTTTAAGCCACTAATAAACAGGCACTGTTACAAATGTACAGCAACAGGTAAGCCATTTTCAGGTGTTATGGGACCCATATGTTTTAGACAAGGAAACGGGAGAAATGTATCCTTTCACCAGTACTTTTGATGATAGTTGCTTCTCATGAGACCAGACCCTCGCACTTGGGTGAAAAGATTGCTGTGCAATAAAACTGTGGAATGGGCTGTAGCTATAAGATTAGTGTTTATTTGCCGAATGAAGCAGCCTTGTGAAGAATGTGTGATTCTTGAGCAAGCGTGCAGGTACTTGAGGAAATTGGTAGAGTGTGCAGCGTGTGGTCTTGCCTCAGCTCTCACTCTGTAAAGCCTTGTGGGGGAGGGGCGTTCCACATGTATGTGTGGCTTTTGTTATAAAGAATCAGTCTTGTGATTACTGAGCAAATGTGCTTCAGGTAGGAACCTTTTCTGTGAAAAGTTAGTAATTGCATACAACCAGGCAACTTGCTTAATGCACGAGGGGGTGTCTTCTCTGCCACCCACACTGAGGGTCCTGCATGCTTTGGAAGTTGCAATGTATAAATGCATACAGGCAGCATCAGTTAACATTATTACAAGTATTTTGTTGGTATGCTGCATGTTGATTCCAGTATTGACCACAGCACATGAATGACCTCCGTCATTTGCACTTGGTGACAGACCAGGAATTGTCAAGGGCTGACCCTGACACCATGAGGCCTCTCTCTTGCAGTGCAGGGTCCCAGGCAACAGTTTCTACTTCTTGGTCTCCCATTTTTTTTTCGAGAGGGGACCATTAAGAAAAAACATACAATTCTGAAGTGACCTCACAGGCACGTGGCAATAAGAATTGCTCAGTGTTTTGTGTGTGTGTGTTTTTTTTTGTAGGGGCCTGTAATTAACTCGATACTGTACTGTTAGAAAAATGTACATTTTATGTCCGTAGCTATCAACATTTTCTAAAGTTAAACCAAACAGTACAAGCACATTTTTTTTGTAATGCTTGGTGTAGCACAATAACCTGTTGGATTTCAAAATAGACAATAAATGAATTTGGTTTATGCACGAGTATGTGCTTGCTGATTTGTGTGTGCTGCATGTATGCTTGAATGTGCGCATGTGTTTGCGTGCGTGCTTGTAGGCGTGAGGATCTCATGAACTGTCCTTGAAGAATACAGTGCCTAGATACTGAAAACTAGGAGGATTTCACTAAAGGCAGATCGTCCCAAACAAATCTGTGATTAAATTTGATGCAACCCTGCAAGATTCAATGAAGAAACAAAGGACATGTTGGTTTATGGCTGAAATGTCCTCGTTTTTATAATTTACTTTTCAATTTAGCTTGGAGACGGTCTGGCAGTCTGTCGTACTTTAGAGGAGAGACTGAGCTGCCAGTGCCACTGCTAGTTTCAGACAGGTCTAGACAGTGATAATCTCATTTTGACTTTGTAGCATACTGTACAAGGAGTAGATCCGTTGTTTTTTTCTGAAAGGATTATAATTGATTAGAAATAGACTGCACACTTCAGTTATGTCCGACCGTATTTTAAAACTGATTTTATTTCATTAATAAACATATGGGTGTCTCGCGTACGTGCCTGTGCATCGCTTTGAACTAAATGACATCACATGCTTGTGCTAATTTGAAGTACTGTAACTGCTGTAATCTGCTTGGTGTTTAGCACATACTGTTCACCCCCTGTATCAAAATGCATGTACAACCCAAGTTATCGGGTTGTAGTTACATTGCTGGAGCTTAGTCAGATAAAGCTCATCCAATGACTGTGACCCTGCATACTGTACAGCATTTCAAATCCGAGAATAAACCCTGATGTCTTGATCTTTTCCTCGTAAAACAGACCGACCCTCCTACAAATATGTTGCTTTTCGTGTCTCTGAGGCAGAAAGAACACACAGGAAGCCTCTTCTCCAGTGCTGCAATGCTACTGTAGATAGTGTTTTTAATGTGCAGTTTGTCTTTGCACACGCTTCTCAATGGCAGTACGTGCACAGGTGCGCTTGCCGTTGAATTCCTATCTATTTATTTTGTGCCTAATGTTTTCTGGTAAATAAAGGTGTGTGTGTCTGTGTGTGTGTGTGTGTGTGTGTGTGTGTGTGTGTGTGTGTGTGTGTGTCTCTGTCTGTGTGTGTGTGTGTGTGTGTGTGCGCGCATGCAGCGGCAGTCCGGGTGAAGTGTTTCAGCTTGCCAGGACACACCCGTCAGCCCTTCCCAGATGTGATTCCGTGCAGAGTGCAGCTGGAGCAGGGGGCATTCCGCAGGAAGCGTGGCCTTGGCTTTGGAGAATACACACAGGAACAGGGGGGGGGAGGGTTCCTGGTACATGCAGTATTACTTGAACATTGAGTGAGAATTCGATGAAAGTGAGCAATGTCTTCCTGTAATGTGTAAGGCTTTGTTTTAAAAAAACCACTGCGGTCTTGTATGTTTTGACTGGGCAGTCAACACTAGATAATGGATACTGTACTGCACACTTCTTTTAAAAATCCACTTTTGCAGTAAAAAAAAAAAAAAAAAAAAAAATCAAATCCCTGCAGATCTCCTGTCCTGTTTGGAGAAAGATCTTTGACTCGAGTGTTTGTATGTAGTGCAAAAAAGTACGAAACTGAGCTGGGAAAGTCCCATTTTCTTTGGGTGTTTTGTGAATTTGGTGATGGGTGGAGAGTTGTACTTCCTGGCTTAGTCTTCTGGTAGAAGAGGAAGCTGCTCTTATGTGTGCACACTTCAGTTTAATTTAACTACAGTGATTTTCATCCTAGTGATGAACTTTCTCTCTGAAGAGAAAGCCCTGCAGGAACAAAGCTTGGTTTTCCTGCTATACAATCTCAGAATGCGCAGCGTCGGGGTGGATCGGTAAATGGCCTCCAGCTCCCCTCTTTGAACCTTTTTGGGTTGCATGCTGCAGCAGTTGGAGCCTTTTCTAGGTACAGCACTGCTGTACAAGTTTAGGTCATCTCTGTCTCATAGGTACTGCTCTGTATGTCCCCTTCGGTCACATTTTTTTTTATAACATTTTTTGAAATTTGTAAAGAGTTTGTGTGAACTCTATGGAGAAGTTGCCCTGCCGGACCTTCGAAATGCATTATAAAATTGATACATACAGTAGATAGGAAACTTAACAAGGTACAATTGTGACTGAAGGGGATATACTTTTAAATTTAAGTGCTGTCCCAAGAACCGAAAGTAAATGCATTCTGGTTTTAAACAGTACAGTACTCCAGCCTGTCTAAATTCTCACATTTTCTGATTTTAGCATATATATATTTTTTTAATTCCTTACACTCCTAACCAGTTTACCAGTTGCAAAATGTGTAAACAAATGAGAAGACTAGCACAGTATATGTAGACGTTGAGTGACACTGCCTAAAGAAACACTACCCACGGTGGTACTTTGGGGGTTAACTGGCTTGATTGCGGTAGCGGCAGTGGATACTGTAACCAGCACGTGCACAGTCTGCCTCCCCCAGATGGAGCCTCTCTGTCTTCAAGCAAACTTATATAGATTTTTTCTTTATACTAGGAACAGAGCACATTGGATACAGTGCACATTTTAGCAGTAAATCCGTTGACCAAATGTTCATTTTCCTGGGTTGTTTTGGTTCTATATGAAGCAGTGTGCTGCCTGAATGATGCAGATTCTGTGTGTGTGTGTGGGGTGGTTTTCTTTTATCTCGTCTGCAATGCAAGCACACGCATACATATTAGAAACAAATAGGACCAAATGCTTCAGAAATATACTGTGTTTTGAATCCTTTAAAGAATGTATAGCTAGTGCTTTTCTATTCATAAAAAGCCCTTTATGTAAAATAAAAGTGCTGCAGAGTTGGAAGAATAGGATTCTTTAGCTGGATAAGAAAGTAGCAAGAAAGACTCCCGCTTTTGCTCTTTTGGAGTTAAATTCTTTGAATGGGTTAAAGTTCAAGCAGAGAAGCTGTGCGCTCCGATTGGTTAGCGAAAGGTGAAATTAAAACCACAGTAAACTTTTGACCCCCGCAGAAGCTCTTCAGAAACGCCCAGTGCTGGCGTGGAACAGAATTCTCTCTCTCTCTCTCTCTCTCTCTCTCTCGCTCTCTCTGTCTCTCTTCCTGTGTTTTTCATGTAATCGTGCAGGCCTGCATGTGGGCTAGAGAGAGAGTGAGCGACTCGGAAGCAACAAAACATTGCAATTTAATTGCAGAACTTTACATTGAAAAAAAAAAAATCTTTTACCATCAGGAGTCCATTTTAACTGTTCACGTTTTCCTTCATTATTAGACATCAAACAGTTCAAAAGCCCCTGGAATGATTTAACAAGATTTTTTCAGCCTAAATGGGTGGGTTTTATATGGGGGGGGGGGGATTTACCATAGTCTTATGTCTGCAACGTATCGCAAGTCATGAAACATTTAAACATGACTTGCCTCATACTGTACTTTACATTTAGAACATGAATTCCTGTAAGACTCTCATTCCTTTTTGATAATAATCAGTACGCGACGGGAGTTGAATGCTGTTTTTGATATGCAATGGTTAGGAAAAAAAAATCCAAATGGTTTGACTTACTCTGCAAGGTTTTAGCTGTTTGTCTGTGTTTTTGTGTGTGAATTTGAATTTGTTATTTAACTGGAGTTGTGTAGCAGCAGGGCTCTCTCTGTGTGGGATGAAAGTAAAAGACAGAAAAAAATTACAATTGTTAATGGTGACTTCCAAACTGAACAAAGGAAGCCATGAAAGACTATCCAAACGCGGATTTGAATCTAGTGTTCATCAAGGAGGTACCTCCAGATGACAATGACATCAGCGGCCTCCTGCCCTGCAATCGGCTCCATATGGCCCTTAATATATGGATTTCACATCGCCTTTCTTCGCAATGTATTTTTCTTCCTAAATCCAATTACTTTACCCTTAGAGACAGACCATTCGATCAACTCTGTGAGCCCCTGCCAATGGAAGCTGAGATGGGTACTGTAGAAATCATCATTAAGAACCTTGCGTTGAACCTGTACAGTATGTTAGATTTCTGCTTTCATACACAGTGTACTGCAGCAATACTATGTCTTGGATAAACATACTGTAGCATCGTTGGGGTGGGATGAGAGGGGATAATGAAATCAAACACGCTGGGTGTTTGCTGTTCTGTCTGTGTGTGTGTGTGTGTGTGTGTCTAATGAGAGAGCTGGAAAGACAAATGCTCGATTTTAAATTGACAGCAGCAATCTGTTGCAGATGTCCATGAAGAAAAAAAAAAAAAAAAAAAAAGATCTGCTTGGCTATCGAGTTTTAGCACTCGCAGTTCAATACATAACCTGCGGGGTGTGTGTGTGTGTGTAGTTATTGGTTTTTTTTGAGAGAGAGATGGGAATTTTCAATGTATTGCATTGCAGAGTGGTGTGCATACTGTATGTCAACAATTGGTCTCCAGGGTACTGTACTGAACTCCCAGAGATGTGTATATACACAGCGACAAACTGGAATACAGGCCAAACAATAATATACACAATATTTTTGTTCAGTAAATGTCAAACAATAGCCTTGACTAGTACTGTAATTCTGCCCCTGTATCAGGGATTTTGATGTACTGTAACATAATTTACTAATTTTAATTCTTGCCTTGGTCAAAAGTGGTTTGATCAGCTTTTGTAGCCACAGTTGTCTCAAACTAACTGCCAGTCAACACACTGTAGTGTGACGTTTGGAGAATGCAACTGTATTTTACTGTACAATTCCAGTAGAAACAAAAATGAAAGCAGTTGTTGGAATAGTGGAACAGAAATTCAGTTTGCACTGAGCACAGTGGTAGCACATCTGCCTGTAACAGAGACATGTTGACAACCTTTGTTTGTTCCAGTTTTCTTTGCGCTGACCCCCCCCTGCTCCTCTCCACCGGTGCTTCTGAGAAGACAGTCTTGCAGTATTACATATCAAATGTGCGCATAAAGTTGTACAAGATGTAATCAGTTTTATTCATGTTGCGTCTTAGTGAGTTTAAGCAGAGCAAGCTCTGAATAATGCCAAAGAACACAAAGTTTCTTTTTAATGCAAGCCCTGAGAATGTCACTGTCACTGTAACCCCTAGATTCTCTGTCTCCGCATTTCAAAGCTAATGGGGGGAAAAAAAATGTTCTTTTAATTTTAATTCCTGAAAGACACAGCCTTCTTGACATTCTTTATCTGTAAATCCCAGGGCTTAAGAAGAGAGAATTGTATTATTAATCAATACTGGGGGACACACATTGAAACGGATTGTAAAACTGACTTTGAGGTAAGTTGCCCAGAACTTTGTGTCACATTAAAATAATGCCGTTTTTATCCTTTTTTTTTCTTTTCTGGGAACTCATGAGAGTACGCAATGTTTTGCTTAAAGATTACAAAATATGGGCTAAAATGACCAAGTATAATATATAGACTACTGTCTGTGTGCATGTGTACACAACTGGGTCATTAGGTATGATTTCATACAAGTTTTCTTTCTTAAAATTATTCAAATTCCACTCAACTAGGGAAATCGAATCGCTGGGACTTTCCACCAGCAGTCCGAATACCAAGACTTGAATTTTGAACTGAAACAATTATTTATTGAATTGAATTGGTTTACCTTTTTTGAGCAGTGTAGAAATAACTCGGCAGCAGGGAAGGTGCTTCCTCCTGTACAGTATGTGTTTGATCACTTGGCAACAGCGAGTCCCAGAAAACAACCTTGTCAATAACAAACCCAGACAGGGTGGGCAAGCTGATTGATTGACCTTATTACGGTAATTAGAACCTACAGTAGATCCCACAGGGCCCCTTTTTACAGTTCAATAAAATTGGTATCTTGGCTGCAGTTTCATTCACATCCTATAATTTAGATTATAAATAGTTGCAGCAAATGTTTCAGAACTGTAATTTTCAACAGAGAGGTATCATTTTCCATTTTTCGATTTTATTTTGAGAATCGTTAACCAAAGCCCTAAATTATAGCTCTGTTTTTTTTTTTTTTTTAAAGAAATACAGCCTGGTCTGCAACAGCTCTGTACACTTATTTGCACGGCCGATGAAACTCTCTGTGGATGTGTGGCTTCTCATATGTTGAAGCATCCTGTTTTAAGAGGCACTTTAGACCGGGGATGTTTGCTTTGATTGATAATGCCAAACACTGAGATCACCTTTACAGGACTAGAAGCAAAAGTCACGCAAAAAAACCTTTCCTGAAACATGCCCGGGTTTGGAGCAAGGTTGGTTTTATGTTTGCACTCCCAGACTCATCTGTAAACTGTGCAGTAGTGGTTCAAATCGTACGCGTTGCTTATCCAAATGATGTTTGTGTAACGGGGCCTGTTTTTGGTATTGTGTTTTCATTGTCAGTCGAGTGTCACGTTGAGGGAGGGTATCTGCGTGTGTTTATTTCAGTAATGTACAGCACATGATGTGTGCCGCAGTAGACCTCAAAGACCCTACAGAGGAATAGCTTGGCAATGCTACTGTGTACAGTGCTTGTTACTGTACAGGTGAGGGTGCAAAACCTGACCCGGGAATCGGAACAGTAGACCAACGCTCTAATAGCACTGGTATCAGAACACCATGGTGTGTGTGTGTGTGTGTGATCGAAGTGATCCAAGTGCTAGAAGAAATTGCTAAAAAAAAAAAAACAGTACATCCATACTGTATATGCAGAAGACTTGCAGCAATGTGCATTCCAGATCGTTTGATATCTGACTTATTGATGTGTTCCACTACACAAACATTTATTTATTTATTTATTTATGACTAGGCTACAGTAGCTTTATGACTTGGCTATGTTTGCAGCTTCTCTGTCCAGACCAATTTGATGTGATCCGTTTTAAGTATTATTTATTTATTTATTTATTTATTTATTTATTTATTTATTTATTTTAAATATACATAAAATCTGAACTTCAGTGACAAGTCCAGCGTTCTCAAAGTGTGAACTAATGAGAGCTGAAATGAGGTGCTGTAGACACACTTGTGGTGGAATGCGCAGATACACTGCTCCTGTCTTCTACTGAAACAACAGTACTGTAAACTCCACATTAGCCATCCGAAAAGTATTTTCCCACAGGCCGTTACAAACTTTAAATGTTTTAAAGGGCCAAAGAATGCATCATGCGCATGTAATAAAATCTAAGGCAATAAAAATATAAGTGCATTACTATTGTAGATGCGAGTTTCAAGTTGAATTTGGCATCCTTGACATACTGTGACAGATGATTTTAAAGACCCGTTTGCCTTTTAAATGCTGTGTTCTGATCTGTTTTGGAGGGAATCGGATCACTGCACTTGAAGCCTAAACGGACTGATTATTTTTTTTACTTCTGCACAGTTCAGAGGCTTGGCAGAGGTTCACGACAGCCAACACTTACTGTGGATAAAGGGAGCTTTTAGAAAATTTTACAGTGCAAATTTTTATTATTTATTTATTTATTTTTCCAAATAGTCGTCCGTACACACATGCTTGCCAAATGTCAGCAAGCACCGGTTCTATTGCAGTGCCGCCTTGCTGTTTGTCTCAAGCAAGAGACAATGGAGCAGCATGCAGAATAATGTGAGTGTGTGCTATGCATATGAAATTCATGCTGGACACTATTTGAATTGTGTTTTGAGTTATCTATGCCTAGATCCAGTTTAGCATTTACTGTATTAAAGCCCCCCTTTTTTCTCAAACATAATTCAGTTGTCCAGTGTGTCCTGAACAGCTGCATGCCTGCACACCATGTGCATTTAAACGGTCAAATATGCAGTGCAATCTACAACAAGGAGTTCCACGTCGTGTGCTGTACTGACCTGAAGCATGGACTGTGCATACGCATGTGTTATTACTGGCCATTGCTGGAGCAGTTGCTGAACGACTATTCGCTGTGATGGAATGTTGTCTTCAAACAGGGAAATTTTCGGAATAACGTCTCAATGTGTTTTGCCATTGTAAGGGACACTGTAAAAGTCACAATCGCATGCTCGCTGTTTTCACGTGACATAGGATTAACCACGTGTCACTATAATTAAAGCCAATTTTAAATGTTTTTAAATACTACTGTAATTCAGAAATGAGTGCTGGATGTTTTTAGGGAACTTTCTGTATTGTACTTAGCCGTGATCCCACGTACTGTACAGCAGTAACACCAGTGTGATAAGTGTGTGGACTTGCAGGGACAAGCCCCCACAGTAACTCTTTCAAGAAGTCTGAGCTCTACTGTTATTTTTTTTAGCAAAACGTCAGAAGTGCTGTAATTTTTATAATGAATCTGTGTTTTTGCCATAGTTGATTATCAACCTCCAATATAGATATATCCATTACCAAAATTGCTCACTTTACAGGTCACACTTAAATGGACTGGGCAAAGGTTTTAGTGGTTTGAAGCTTAACTGAACAGGTGTGTAGGTATTGCAAGACTCCCGCTGCGTAGCAGACTTGATCCATTCCAGGATTTACTGGAGCTTAACCTCTTCACCTCCTCCTACTGTGTACTGAGGAGTCACTATCCTGCTTTTCTGGTCGCATGTTGTTCACTGAAACCTTAGAGCTTTGTAAGATGGCAACGCTTTGTAACTATTGACAAACGCAAGATTTTTTTTTAATGAGTTGCAGTAATTTTAATATTAAGAGATTAGATTGCATTTGTTTTGGAGAGTTCCTAAGACCTCACCCTTCCCTGCAAATTGAAATTATTGGCTCCCTATGCTTTAGAACAATTTCTCTTTAGAATTTTGTCCATATCTTTAATAATTCTGTAACATAAATCTGCACAATTCTGCTCTAGAAAAAAAAAAAAAAACTACTCCTTGTGGTCAAGATCCTCTCTCTCTCTCTCTCTCTCTCTCTCTCTCTCTCTCTCTCTCTCTCCTCTCTCTCTGTCTCTGTCTCTGTCTCTGTCTCTCTCTCTCTGTCTCTGTCTCTGTCTCTCTCTGTCTCTGTCTCTGTCTCTGTGTCATTTTGTCCTTTTTCTAACAAAGTATTCTAATCCTTTTGAAAACAGGAAGTCATTTACAGCACATTCTCCTTTTCTTTTAAACTTTGAAACTCCAGAGCGCTGCCTTACTTACTTTTTTTGTAGTTTGTAATTAAAATGAGTGGGCCTCATGCATTTGGCTCCGTTTGGGAGCACACATGTGATGCCAAGTGTCTTTCTGGCACAGTTTAAGCCCTAATTCCAAAAGAAATCGTTTGATGGTAAGATCCAGGCAGAAACAGTAATTTTTTTTTTAAAGGAATACTGTACTTTTCTAGACAATGATCTTTTTGATACATTTTTTTTTATAACATGCATTACATAGAAGCACTTGACTTTAATTTTTTTTTTTTTTTTTTTTGGAAATCAATTGGCAGAATGTTCTTGTTATCTCCAGCATGTTTATTTAGCAGACGCCTTCATCCAAGGCGACTCAGAGACCAGGGTGTGTGAACAATGCATCAGCTACAGAGTCACTTGCAAATACGTCTCACCTGAAAGACGGAGCACAAGGAGGTTAAGTGACTTGCTCAGGGTCACACAATGAGTCAGTGGCTGAGGTGGGATTTGAACCAGGGACCTTAGAACAGAAAAATGTCGTCTTTTTTTGCTTGAATATACATAGGGCTTCTGATTTTTGGTTTTAACCGATAAAACACCCCCCTATACAAAAATAAATAAATCAGTGGATAGCCAATAAACACAGGAAAAAAAACGTAAAAACTGTGGAAATGGTTAATCTATTCACATTGACTTTACCCTTTTCACATAAAAAATAAAAATAAATAAAACCTACTACAAAAATAATAATAAATACATTTCCCAGTGCTGCTGGGCAATGTCCCGCCTTCCTGACTTGTATCTATCATTGATTCGTTCTGAATACTTTAAACCCGCCCCAACTACAGAGTGACAGCATATTCCTGCATTTCTATTGGAGACTTACGAGACTTAAAACGAGATTACAATCAGGATGGAGGCTTGTCAGCAGGATTTAAAGCTGTATTACAGTTAAGATACAGAGGATTTAAAACAGAATTGTGGTGAAATGTACAAAAATGCCTACACACACAAACCCCAGAAGAATGTGACCGTTGACCATAGGGATTTAGTTGTGGAAGACAGCAAAGGAAAGAAGGTACAACTTAAGTGTGCAAGTACTATCGAGTTACTATACATATTTTGACACAAAAAGAAATGCTCAAGCATTTTGGAAAGTAACCGAAAACACTAATTTCATACAGTATATCAAAAACGAAAGCCCAGAAAAAAAACGATTTACATAAAACTCAAATAGCTAAAAATAAGCACCGAAAAATACAATTAATAAAACCCCAAAAAACAGAAGCCCTAAATATACAGTACTGTAGCCTAGTATATCTTTAATTTGATCAATTCTAGAGAATGCATTGTTTTCTGCTGAAATGGACAGTTTTTTATTAGTCACAGTGGTAAGGTTTGTTAAATAGAAGACCAGGTGCCAAGTTGTGGCTTGGCATATATTTGCATTTTCTCTAACCTTCTAACTGCTGTTGTTGTTTGAGGCCTTAAGTAAGAAAAGTCACTGAAAGTTCAGACAATTAAGCTTTATATTTATGTACGTATGGATGGAATGGAAAAAGTTAACAGGCTGACTGATACCATACCATTTCCTGTTGTATTTGGTGTTTGGAGGTGGGGGTAGAATATTTTAGAAACCATTCTGTATTGTTAGTTTACTGAACAGTACTTCCACAAAATTGTGCATTCATTATCCTTTTTTTATTGTATGTTTTTTGCATACGGCACATACTGTGCCGTATATTTCTGCAGTGACAACATGAAATGAAGTTTAAAAGTCTCCTGTTGGAGCCAGTGAAAGCAATATCTTTTTTTTAGTTAGTTGAAATGTATTTTAGCCAATCCTCCAGACTAATTTCTAAATTGGACAAATTTACTTCTAACACTATTCCGTAATATGGGAGGTTTAATCGCCCAAGGTTTGGAATGTATTTCATGAGCCAAAGTTCAATCTGCAGTGCAGTACTGGCTTAAAAGGAATTCTCTGCAAAAATGTCCCAAACTATCCCAAATCTTGTGCTGAGTTTATTGGAGTTGCACATTTTAACAGATTATACAATGTACTCCTGTGTACAGTAGGGGACTGCCAGACTTACTGCTGGCAAACAGGGATAGCAAAATGATGGCTGGTCTCCTATTAGTGTTCCTCCATTCGCTCATCTAGAAACGGCATCATGGGTAAAAGGAAGCTTTGCAGGGATGCACCTGATTGGATGCCATTGTGTATGCAATGTCGCTGACTCTAATCCATAGGAATAACTGTTCCCAGGCCATGGCAGTAAACACACGCTCAGATCATTTATTGTCTGCAATCGGTGACGCCTTTCAGACAAAATTAGCAAACTAGAAACTGACCACCACACTTTAATTTTACAGCTGTCCATTTTTATATTTTCTTAAATTTCTTATTGAAGGTAAATACAGAAATGTACAGTAATACGATGATGGGAGAGTTTTTCTAATCCTACACCTGCACTAAATACCTGGAGAGCCTTGCATGACAATACAGGGTACAGCTTCAACAGTTCAAAGTCTTGCAAGGACCTCAGCTGATTCATTCTGTTTCTGTAAATGTGAGAAAGGGGAGGAGAGAGCGACATTATGCAAATGAGAGAGATCAGTGTTGCCGTGAGCAGGTTTCCAGGAAGAGGCAGCACTCTGGCTGCTTACTGGGTAGAGACCATGTGAATAAAGTGACACGGGACGGCTAGTTTTGCTTGAAACGCTTCCTGTGTTTTTCCTTGGGAACAGTTTTGTTTTTAAGTGGGAGACGGTGTGGATGGGCGGGCCGGGGTGCTACTGTATTTTCAGGAGCTACCAACAACCAATTGGTGAAGGCTGGTCCAACAGGAAAGGATTTGGCAGGCAGCCCTTCAAACAAACAGAGTCTTCAGTGTTTTCAGTTTGTAGGTAAGGATACTGTATTTAGTCGGTGTCTTACTGAGTTTCACTTTTAACCCATTGTCTGGAAACACTGGTAAACAGTCAACTATTATCATGTTATAGCACCTTGTGTATAAGGATGGTATTGTCAAGCTTACTTGTATATTTAAATTCTATACAGTATATACATATGTGCTTATCCAGCAGTGCATAGTGTACTTTACATATACTGGATCACATGTTTATTACTTCCTACAGCTTACCCAATTGTAGTGAAATTTGGTTATTGAGTCCTGGAATATGTAGGGTAGTGGCAGTTCTCCACTGCTGTTCCAGGTTCCCATAAGGTTTCTGTTTAGGGCAAGCTGCCCGAAGAGGATGAATGTTGTACTCGTCTTGGCTCTTGCTAGGTTGCAGCTTCATGCATAAAACATTATGACTCCCTCTTGTGGACTCTGTCTCCAAAAGAGTGGTATTTCAACAAGTTATGTCACAAATTACGATATTAACTTTTTACTGTGGATGTTTTATACTGTACGTTGTTAAAGTGATCACACATACACAGTCATTTTACATTCAAGCCTGAAACAAGGGAAACGAAACTAAAGAGCCGATACTGTAGTGCTTTTGCAAGTAGATTTTGTGACAGATCTTAATTTAATAATGCAATAAAAAATAAACACAGGATGGATATTTTTGCTACTGTATATCCTGGCATCATAACACTGCAGCAGCATTGGGGTTCATTGAGTCCAGGCCAGCTCTGTTACAATCTGTCCAGGGAGGTGTGTGCTGTTCTGTGCTGGAGGCTGGTACTGTACAGGGAGGTGTGTGCCTCTGTGTGTGCTGTTCTGTGCTGGGGGCTGGTACTTTACAGGGAGGTGTGTGCCTGTGTGTGTGCTGTGCTGGGGGCTGGTACTGTACAGGGAGGTTGTGCCTGTGTGTGTGCTGTGCTGGGCACTAGGGGCTGGTACTTTACAGGGAGGTGTGTGCCTGTGTGTGTGTGCTGGGTGCTGGAGGCTGGTACTGTACAGGGAGGTGTGTGCCTGTGTGTGCCGTGCTGGAGGCTGGTACTGTACAGGGAGGTGTGTGCCTGTGTGTGTGTACCTGTGTGCTGTGCTGGATACTGTACATGGAGGTGTGTGCTGGGCTGGAGGCTGGTACTGTACAGGGAGGTGTGTGCCTGTGTGTGCTCGGCTGGGGGCTGGTACTGTACAGGGAGGTGTGTGCCTGTGTGCTGTGCTGGAGGCTGGTACTGTACAGGTAGGTGTGTGCTGTGCTGGAGGCTGGTACTGAACAGGGAGTTGTGTGCTCTGCTGGGTGCTGGTACTGTACAGTGAGGTGTGCTGGGCTGGAGGCTGGTACTGTACAGGGAGGTGTGTGTGTGCTGGGCTGGAGGCTGGTACTATACAGGGAGGTGTGTGTCATGCTGGAGGCTGGTACTGTACAGGGAGGTGTGTGTGCTGGGCTGGGGGCTGGTACTGTACAGGGAGGTGTCCTGGGCTGGGGGCTGGATGCTGGTACTGTACAGGGAGGTGTGTGTGCTGTGCTGGAGGCTGGTACTGTACAGGGAGGTGTGTGCCTGTGTGTGCTGTGCTGTGCTGGAGGCTGGTACTGTACAGGGAGGTGTGTGCTGGGCTGGGGGCTGGTACTGTACAGGGAGGCGTATGCCTGTGTGTGTGTGCTAGGGGCTGGTACTGTACAGTGTGGCTTCCAAGAAGAGTCACAGTCAATCAATACCCATCAACTGAGCCAATTCACACTGACATAGTTAATCTGTCTGGAAGAAGAAAACAACTCTACAGTACTGAAATACAGACCTTGTATTATTAAGGCAATGGGAATATAGTGGAGGCCCCCATACATATTTTATATTTGTGTAATTTAAAGTTGGAGGACCAATTAATGTAATTATGATAACCTGGTTCAAACATTATTTTGCACAAGTACGTTCTGCACACAGTATGTCACTCTTGCATTACTTCCATGTACAGTGTAGAACTGTAGGTAATCTGCTTTTTTCATAATAGTGATCCAGCAGCCCAGATTTAATTAACAGCATTGGTGGGTGAAATGGATATATTGGTCACACTTGTTGATAATGAAAGAAAGCACTTTCAACCAGCTGCTCTGGGTAAGAAGGCTAATTGTTATTAGTGTGTTTTTGTCAATAGAGATTATGAAAGTAGCTGGCTACTCTTTTCCAGCGCTCGCTCCCTCCCTCTGCCATTAGCTGGTTAGTGAAGTGAGTCTATTTAAAGCAGTGACTCACACACATGGCCCACATACTGACAGGGCCACAGCAGTTACTTGTATGTACGAATAAAAGAAAGCCCTCAGACTGTGTCTCTTTGCTCACAGAACAAGCATGTTGCTATAAGCGTGTTCCTGCAATGTGGGACTGCTGTTGCAACATGGGGCTTGTTTGACCCTGTTCGTTGTCTGAATGTTGTGCTTGTCACTAGACCTGCTGTGAAGAGGTTCTCTGCATGTTCTTGGCAACGCCCAGTCCACTTAACTGTTTAAAACACGTTATGTTGCATAATTGCATACCTGTTTTGTGTCTGCTCCAAGTGCTGACAGGGATTTTTTTTTTTTTATTAATCCCCTTTTGGGTGTTTTTCTCGCTCTCTTTCCAGAATGTAATGCTGAATGAGGATTCTGAAGTCTGATCACATCGTTCTATGCTGGTAAGAAGGTAAGTCGTGGTGGGCCACTTTCTCTTGTGATTTTTCAAAAACCTTTTATGTGTATTAGAGATGCCGTTTTTTGTTCTCTTCTAAAACAAGACTCCCTTCACAAACATACAGTGGTGTCAAGCGTGCACACGATTCACTTTAGTCAGCATTTAAGCAGTGTAGAAGGTAGTTTTATTTTCAGTGTGTCAGTCAGGCCTAGGTTGTGCTTCTTTGTGAATTGGAAGTCATCTAGTTGACTGCATTGCAATGTTCTTTTTAGACTTGCAGAATGTAATGCAGGGCTACCTGGCTCAACCAGTTCACTGTGGCTTGCACAATGATTATGTATGAGGTTAAATACTGGGGGGGGGGGGGAGACGACGTCTGAACATGAAGTAAGTGATTGTAAATCACTCGAGCTTCTCTGGACCCTTACTGCCTGTCCGTGAAAGAAAGAAAATTAAAATAAAGGTAGATTACTGTAGATGTCTCCTCCCTCCGAGCCAGTGCTGACTTGGAAATGGGGCCAGGCCAGCGTGTGTGTGTGTGCGCACGCGCGCCTGCGAGTCTCCAGCGAGCCTGCTCTGAATCTCTGCTGGAGCGCACACACAGTGTCACATGACAGGAATGCACCAGAGCAGGACAGAGCACCAGACAGTGAAAATCAGAGTCTGCTGCTCACTGTAGTTGGCTGCTGTGCAAAATTGGCAGGGCAGCACTTTTCAGCTATAATGAGAGATTTTTTTTTTTTTGAATAACTAGCACCAGCCCTGTAAATGCCATTTTAAAGATGGGTGCTACTATATTCTCTGCTTTTTTCATGCTTCTAATCCTTTTATAATATTGGACTGTCTGAGTTTTCTCTTTTAATATGTTTACTTCACAACCAGGATATTCTTTTATTCTTTTAAAATGTTTGACTTTTTAATGTTAGTTGAACAATAGTTTTTAATATAAATTATTTTCATTATTTAAATTGATGCTGATTTGGTAGAATTGTGACAGGTACATTTTTACTTCATATATGGCATCATTTGTTTGCTGAGAGCACCATTTGCAGACTGGGACTTATCTAGTGTGTATTTCATCCTGCACCTTCAGAACTTTGTCAATAGCCATTGCAACCAGTAGTCTGTAGAGTAGAAAGAAAACACAAGTGTATGTCTTTCTATATTACTATATCTAGCAATTCATTCATACATTTGTAAAAAAAAAAAAAAACTTTCTAAAACCTGCCTCTTGCACTGTGAGGTTCTTGGACTTTTTTTTTTTTTGGTTTTACCTCAAACAGGAAGCTTAATGTACCGTAGGCTACCAGCATTTGGCAGTTAATCCGTGACACACGGCTGCTGGTCATCCTGTCTGAGAAGTGTGGAAGTAAAGCTTAGAACAGAAGCATCATTGGTAACCCAAAGAACCACAAAACCACATCAGTGGCCCATTTCCTGGGAGAATGAAATTGCTGTAAACAGGCACCTGCGTGGGTTCAGTATAATTTCTCATCCTTTAGAAACTGCTTTTTAAAATGACGTACGTATTTGGCTAGAGATTCACCAGATGGTACAGTATCTGTTCGACTTGCAGACAAGTTGCTTAGCAATACAGCAATAGATCAAAAAGTACGATGCTGTAACACTATTATTATTATTATTATTATTATTATTATTATTATTATTATTATTATTATTATTATTATTATTATCAAATACATGTAAAAGGTAGGCTTAATTTTTATTGAATTATATATATGTATGTGTGTGTATATATATATATATATATATATATATATATATATATATATATATATATATATATATATATATATGTATGTATGTATGTACGTGTGTGTGTGTGTGTGTATATATATATATTATTATTATTTGTTTATTTAGCAGACGCCTTTATCCAAGGCGACTTACAGAGACTCGGGTGTGTGAACTATGCATCAGCTGCAGTCACTTACAATTTCGTCTCACTTGAAAGACGGAGCACAAGGAGGTTAAGTGACTTGCTCAGGGTCACACAATGAGTCAGTGGTTGAGGTGGGATTTGAACCAGAGATCATCTGGTTATAAGCCCTTTTCTTTAACCACTGGACCACACAGCCTCCTTATATAATATATATATATAAAATAATTTAAATTTACACATTAAGCACTGTTGTGTCAGAATTGATAATTGTGAAGATGAATGTTGCAATGGTAGAAACCTTATTATTATTATTATTATTATTATTTATTATTATTATTATTATTATTATTATTATTATCATTATTGAAATAAAGCAGGAAATGTCTTATTTATAAAAAGCTTTTTTTATTTTGTTACTTTTTGATCAGAAACGATCAATTTTTTCAGAAGTTACTGTATTCCTTCGAATTTAAGAAGCACTTTTTGAACCATTTGTTGTCTCTTCATATATACCATTCTTTCCTGATGCTGTCCCTTTTGTCCTTGAAGTTTTTATTTACGCGGTACGCAGGTATATGCGGAAAGCTACAGAGATATTTCCACTACAGCACTGGTGGGATTTAAGCATTTCAGTGCTGAGCCACTACCATAGCCAGTGGTCTCCGTTCATCTGTTCCTAGTGCTTGTTTTTTTTTTATAATTATGTTTAAAGGCAAGTGGAGCATGACATGAAGTAAGTTAAACAATTCCATTGATGTAATGCCAAGATCTGTCTTTTTAAAGCCAGGTTTCAGTGTGCTGGTGCTCTGATCGCCTGTACAGAACCTGCATCTCCGTGCTCTGGGTGTAAAACTGTGTGTGGTGCCTGGATGCGTACAACTGGAGAATCGGTTTAAAAAAAAAAAAAAAAAAAAAGGAAAAATGTGAAACTTGTTTATTGACTTTCATCTGGAAACAGTAGTCCTCAGTAAATAATATTAGGGATCTGTGCAAACATTGTTACTTCCCCTTTAAGGTGATGATGTTTACATTTAATTCTACCAGGATTTTATTGTAAATGGCTGCATAATGTTATCAAAATGAAAATCTTTTAAATGTGTTCTTGTTACTGGTACAGCTGCCTTATCACTCCCACACATTTAGCCATAACCTTCGGGGTTGGGTTGTCCTGTTGCCTAAATCCCCCGGACCCCCCCCAACCCCTTCAAAACCCCCTGAAATGCTGTCCGATTTCATAGGAAGTTAAATTGGGTGTCGGGCCTGACACAGCTGTTTTTAAACAGTCACTGTAGCTTTTTGATGCTTCAGTTCTTCCCTTCCCTAGTGAACATCGGTCCACCAGGCATACATTTTGTCGCTGTCGATTATCACATGGGAACAAAATTTAAATTGTCCAACATTCTAATGATGCACTTACACAGTGTGTGTGAAACTACCAGCTTGTAAAGGCTGCATTGAATGAATAAGATTCTTAGGAAAGACTAAGATGGAGAAGGGAATCTCTGAAGTTTAAAAGGAGATGGCTTTTTTTTTCTTGTCTACCAAGTCAAGAGAAGACATTTAAATAAATAATTAAATGTTCTTCAAACCCCACCAAAATATCAGTTTCTGCTTCTAGCTCTTTTAAAGCAGTCTGACTCCAAGCGTGCTTGGAGGAGTGATCTGCTCTTGTCTAATCAGGTTTGTCATGGAACGTGGTTTAGTGTTCGGGTCCTAATAATCCACGCCTGTCATTGCTCAAAAGCAGACGCTGTGTTGGGGGGTGGGGTGGTTAATGTGTTGGAGGTTGGTGATAATTATGACTGATCTTGGCTGCCAGTGACTGGCGTTGCTGCCAACATGCCATCAGGCTTTGTTGAGAAATACCAGCTGTCTTGTTGGCCTGCGCAGGTACTGCACGGCTTCAACAGTAGCAGCAACATAAGACTTTTGTATCTGTTGGTAAGAATCCAAACAAAACTCCATGTTGGTGCTCATTTGCACAGCTTTCCCGAGCCTGTTGCATCTGCTGACTGACAGCACGACCTGGAGTACAGAGACCAATGCTTTCACTAGCGTGGCTGCACTGAACCCCTGGGTTAGCACTGTGTTGTCAGTCCGGTCTGTCACTTCTTCCAATTCACAAGCTCTAATGCAGCACACCATTTGGTTTATATAACCATGTTTTGTAAAATACATGATCTCTGGGCACTGAAGAAAGATGAACAGGTGTACAGTAAGATGCTGTCTCTAATGGTTATGCCATTCAGTGGACCTGCCCTGGACTGGAACCGCACGTGTTGTCTTTCTGCTGTGTGCTGCACTGTATACTGTCAGCCATGAGATCTGTGTTTGTGTACATTGGACACATACTGGACACTGCATGCCTCCATTGATCTAAATTGATTCATTCATGCTGTACCGTATATGATTTTTTTTTTTTTTTTTCAAGAAAGATGATGGATGAAAGTATTTCTTAATGTTTTCATTGTATTTTCATTTTTTTGCGTTCCCTTTCAGTTGCTGATATGTGTGCAAGATGAGCGGATTGGGAGAAAACTCCTTGGAACCCCTGAGTTCGGACCGAAAGCGCAAGCTCTCGTCCTGTGACACTCCAGGCTTGAGGTGGGTAATCCCGTTTTGGGGGGGGGGGGGGGGCTGCATTTTTTGTTGAAATAGAAGTTTGCTTCGTTCAGTTCGGATTGCGCAGTGAGGTTTTTGTTGCGGCTCTTACTTTTTGCCACGTTATAAAGTAATTCACGGCGCGTTGTGTTTCAGCTGTGATAAACGACGCCGGGAGCAGGAGAGCAAGTACATCGAGGAGCTAGCAGAGCTGATTTCAGCCAACCTGAGCGACATCGATAACTTCAACGTCAAGCCTGACAAGTGTGCCATTCTGAAAGAAACTGTTCGACAGATCCGCCAGATCAAAGAACAAGGTAAGTTCTGTTCTACAGCTGTTCTATTCATTCTCTCTGCTTTGCTTTGACCGGTCGGGACTCTTTGTTAACCTGCATTGTCACACATCTGTCTGTTTGTTCTAATGTCGCACAGTAGCAAGTTTAGTAATATGCGTTCTGTTGACACAAACACTGGAGACAATTTTGTTGAAATGCTTGCATGTAATCGTTTCTGTCTAATTGACTGATGCAAAGTCTGAATACTTCTAAAGCGCTGTATGAATATTTACTGTATGTCACTGCTAAATAAGATGGCTGATGATTGTAGATGATAACCAAAGGCATGGACACTGTTGATGCAAATGAAACGCAGCATGCCAAAAATCGTAACAATTCCAAACAGCAGAGGGGTTTCGAGACATTTCTTTCAATACAGCTTACGCTATACAACGCTTTGCTATTGAGGCAGAGAATGAAGAAATTAAAGGTTTGCTTCTGGATATTGACTATTTTGTTTATTTTGTTCTGTCCTGTTTTCTGATCATATAAGATATTCAAACCGGGGCATCACAGTAATTAAGTTTTGTAACTTTAGTAAATTATCTTTAACAGGGCAGCTGCATGTTTTGCTTGTGTAATTCCTTTCGGTTAGTATGCCCAGATAATACCAGTACTGTACCTCAGCCTTGAGTCCTGTTAAACCTCAGGGTTTGTTCAACATGACCAATACATCTAATGAAGGAATAAACACAAATTAATAACAAAAAAAGGAACATTGTTTACTCAGTTTTTTCTTTTATCTGTTTTAAAGTTTTGGCTCTAGACCCATGAAAGTTTGCTCAGGAAGCATTTGTAACACTTATGTTTAATTCTTAGAATCACGGCCTTGGTTGGAAGGGGAAGAGTATATGGCAAATTTAGACACTGTGGAGAAAGGTTGCCATAGAAACGGAAAGTGAATAATGAAGTTGCACATGCGATCCTGTGTCTGTGTTATCATGCTGCCAGCTCTGTGTCTCTGAATTCATTTAAAGGGCGAGCTATACCTGCGCTGCTCTTCAGCTTCGATGCCCTGTTTTCTTTCTGTCGTTTTTTGTCTTGTGTAGTTAAGCAGTGCACTGTCTGGTATAGGTCCAGTTGATTGTCGCACTGTCCGCCGGGGGTTGTTGAGTGAAAGAATATTGAATTTGGTTTGATTGTGTTTTATTAAACACCTATTGAAAATGAAGTCCTGTTTTGCCACTAGGACCAGATTGTAATAGCAGGACTGGTTTGGCTGGTGTTTTAAAACCTCTGTGCTTGACCTTCTCGCACTATACCTTGAAGCTCATATTCTTTAAAAATCAAAGTTTTGCTTTTAAAACTTTGTTCATTTATTTCCCGTACAGGGAGTTACAGAAAGTCAAGAACCCTAACAGAAAAATAGTTCCCCAATGTTCAAAATGTAATGGTAAGCTGTCCACACTGGCATATGCCTAAACAGTCAGTCCAGTCTCTGCCGAGGAAGCATGTGGGTCCAGTCTACTGAAACACAATGTTGGGTGAATTGTCGAAATACAGCATGGGATTGTTTTGGTAATTTCGGTGTTGAAGGTGATCTTTTGTAAACCCAATCTTCAGTTGTGCACTTTGATTCAGATTGAATTGTGGGTGAGTGATTCTGTACCCATAACTGTGTGCCTGTGTGTTTTGTTAATTTTGCAGGGAAAGCCTCATCCAACGATGATGTTCAGAAAGCTGACGTGTCCTCCACTGGTCAGGGGGTCATTGACAAGGACTCGCTGGGTCCGCTCCTGCTGCAGGTGAGTCTGCGTGTCTTAAGCAAATCTGACTGCAAAACTGGGCTAGGTTCTCATGCTTGTGCTGGACCTGCTCCAAATGGAGAGCACAGCTCTGTATTTCTCTCTTTTTTAAGCACACTGTTGCTTGCATTCTGTGTGTGATTTCTGAAGAACATTGCCACCTTGTGGCACTTTCTCAGTCTGCTTTTCGTCTTTATTGGAGAACGTGTTGTATTTTAGTAATTGGTTACTAGTAGTGAAGCTTGAGTCCAATGTGCAGAAGTGAGCTCTAATGTACAGTATGTCTGTTAATCCTGTGCAGGCATTGGACGGCTTCTTGTTCGTAGTGAACCGGGACGGCAGCATCGTCTTTGTGTCCGACAATGTGACTCAGTACCTGCAGTACAAGCAGGAGGAGCTCATCAACACCAGCGTCTACAACATCCTGCACGAGGAGGACCGCGAGGAGTTCCATAAGAACCTGCCCAAGACAGCGGGTAAGGAGGCTGCTGTTGGTAACCTCGGCCCTTTCCCAGCTGGGGGCTTTGATGGTGGCGGAGCTCAACTGGTCACAGAACTGGGATAGCACCAGCAATGGCAATGGGAGCATCCCTCTAAGGAAGGGCTCTCAATCCTGGTCTTGGAAGACTGGTGTCCCTCCTGGTTTGTGTTCCAGCTGTACCCTAAATTAATTCATTGGACCAATTAAGTTTCTAATAAGCATTTAATTAGTCCAAGTAAGTAATTTTAGGGTACAGTTGGAGCATAAACCAGGAGGGACTGGCCCTCCAGGACCAGGGTTGGAGACCCCTGCTGTAAAGGGATCAGTGTCACCCAGTCCCTTTTTTCTTCTTTTTTTTTTTAAATACAGAATGTCTTCAGAGATTGACAGGTGTGGTGCGTCTAGAGGTGAAATGGGGGATTTTAACACAGTGAGCCACATGGCCCCTTCCACCTGCAAGCTATGACTGTACTTGTGGTAGAGTAAGGATTAGAATGTTCAGTTTTCACGTACAGATACCTGTATGATACGAGTTCTAATGGTCTCGCTGCCTCTGAAGTGATGGGTTATTAAATTGCAGCAAAAAATTAACACCTTGTGAAAACTGCTGGGTGGTGCGCAGCCACAAAAAGACAAGGGTTGTGCACTGGAGTGATTTTTGCTGAGTGTTTTCAGCAAGTTAAATTTGTGACCTCCTGTTTTACATTTTTGTTTGTGCAGTGAATGGTGTTTCCTGGGGAAATGAGGCTCCCAGGCAGAAGAGTCACACGTTTAACTGTCGAATGCTGGTGAAGTATGGCCATAACCCCTCAGAGGATGGCTCTGGGAGCCCACGATATGAAACCATGCAGTGCTTTGCTCTCTCACAGCCAAAGGCCATGATGGAGGAAGGAGAAGGTACAGCATGACCATATATAGATTATGTATAATGAGGGGATCTATCTAAGAGCACAGCAGATTATCTAACCTGTCATATCGAAAATGTATGCATTTAAAGGGTCTGCTTTTTATGTGTAACAATTATTTTGAATGCATTTTTAGTGAATTAAACAAGGCAGGATTATGTTATATTTGAGCACATAATGATCCATGATGCTCTTTCTTTTTGGTTTTTTCAGACCTGCAGTCTTGTATGATCTGTGTGGCAAGGCGTATTACTGTGGAGAGAACCGAAAACTTCGTTACGCGCCATGACCTGACAGGTAAGAAGCAGCTTACTAGTTCCTTCTGTTAATTCCCCATTGATAGCTTGTGCCTTTGTAATTCAATGTCTATAGCAGACTGAAAATACCCTTCAAAGTTTAACTGTGTATAGGGCTATTTAAGTGTTGGGGAACCAAAACCTGAGACCCAGTTCCTCCGTGAAAGGTGAAGTCTGTATAGATATAGAGACTTTTTACTTTTCTTTTATAGGGAAGCTGATTCAAATAGACACCAACTCCCTCCGTGCCTCCATGAGACCTGGCTGGGAAGACCTGCTACGACGGTGCATACAGATGTTCATGCACCACAGTGAGGGGCAACCATGGTCACACAAACGCCATTACCAAGAAGGTAAATCCTCAACATTTGGCTTGGCCATTTTTAGTTTTTTTTTCCCCCCGGACGAACGTTGTGATTCTGTCTGAAAATTGCATATTTTATTGGTAACTCGGCAATGAATAAATGCAATTTATAATTTTTTTTTTTTTTTTTAAACCTTTCAGCCTTCATGCAGGGCCATGCCGAGACCCCGCTGTACCGGTTCTCTTTGTCCGATGGAACTCCGGTAACGGCCCAAACCAAAAGTAAACTTTACCGGAACCACATGACCAATGAGCCCCAGTGTTTCATATCCAACCACCTGCTGCAAAGGTAAAAATCCTACTTTAACTTGACCTTTCACCTGCTGTGTCCCGATTTTTTTATTCAGTTCAGTCAATTTCAAAAGGTTTGGATGGAACAGTTATCTGTTAACTTTAACCAATTTTTTCCAGCTTTGCAAGGGACTTGATTTCTAATTTGTCATATCCTTTGAGACTTTGGCGGTGACCTGTTCTTCTGTTGCCCTTTCAGAGATCAGAATGGATACAGAGCGAACCAGGCCCCTATGATGCAGGGCATGAGGGCCCAGTCGATGGGGAATCCCAACCCTGTCTCAATGAACATCCCCCAAGGTCCAGGGATGGGCATGGGGGTCAACCGGGGCTACGAGCCCAACCCCATGGGACAGATGGTGAACTCCAGGTATGGTGGCAGCAGTGGGATGATGCAGATGAACCAGATGAGCCATGCAGGCCCAGGGATGATGCAACAGCAGCACCAGCACCAGCAACAGCAGCAGCTGCACCAACACCAACAGCAGCAATCTCCTTACCATGGTGGAGGTTATGGTCTCGGGATGAGCAGTCCATCTCATGGGAGCCCCGGTATGAATATATCCCAGCAAAACCTAATGGTCTCTCCCAGAAACCGTGGGAGTCCCAAAATGGGGGCCAGCCAGTTTTCTCCAGGAGGTATGATAGTGTAGTGTGTGTATTTGTCCCCTCCCCACTCCTGCTACTCGGCATGCACTTGATTATTAACTGCATGATGTAAAGAGCACAAGTATAATTTCTAATAATATAAAGGAGCTTGTAAAACTATTTATTTATTATGTCAATTAAGGTGGTACCAAAGAATTGTAGAAATCGACTGTGTAGAAGCTACACTGGACAGATATTTTTGGCATCTAATACTTGCTTTGATAGTTTGATTGACTGAATAAATTGGCTTTTTCCCCCCTCCAGGCATGCACTCGCCCATGGCTCCTGGCAGCATTGGTGGAGGCAGCAGTTTCTCCAGCAGCTCTCTCAATGCTTTGCAGGCCATCAGCGACGGGGTGGGCAACAACCTTCCCTCCACTCTCTCCTCCCCGGCTCACAAGCCAGACAGCTCACCAAGCATCAACTCTTCACAACAGCAGCATCAGAATCAACAGTGTAAGCCGGGTCACATTGACTCCAAAAGCCCAGCCGGCATGTACGGGGGCGGGGGGGATCAACAACACCCCCACCATCATCACCATCACAACACCCCCGGTGAGAGCACTGCCGACCGGCCGGACAGCCAGGCCAACCTCCACGGCACCAAGGAGGGCAGTGAGGTGGGCAGTGGCACCATGGAAGCCCAGCGAAGGATGCCAGACAGCAAGGGGAATAAGAAGCTACTGCAGCTGCTGACTTCTCCTTCTGATGAGAAGCCATTGGTAGGGGGCACCACCACCCCCACCTCGCTGGACCCCACGCCCAAGGATTCTGCAGCCTGCGTGACCAGCCCCTCCTCATCTGGGGTCTCCTCTTCCACTGCTCAGCCCCCAGGTGGAGGCTCGTCGTCGTCCATGCTGCAGGAGAAGCACAAGATCCTCCACAAGCTGCTGCAGAACAGCAACTCCCCAGATGAAGTGGCCAAGATCACGGCCGAGGCCACGGGCAAGGAGAGCATTAGCCATGAGGCTGGGGCGGCAGAGCTCGCTGCCGCCAGTGGAGGAGCAGACATCAAACAGGAGCAGCTGAGCCCCAAAAAGGAGAAGGCCCATGTCCTGCTGCGCCTCCTGCTGGACAAGGACGACTCCAAAGACTCTTCCAGTAAGGATGTCAAGCCTAAACTGGAGGAGCTGGACGGGAAGAACCCTCAGGGTGCCTGCAGCAGCTCGGGAATCATGACATCCGTGCCAGAGAATGGGGAGCGCAAGATCAAGACCGAGCCCCCAGATGAGGTATGTCAAAGTCAATAAGGCTTGCTCTTTGTAAAAAAAAAAAACAAAAAAAAAACCCTCAGACAAACACACGTTATGTTTTGGGGGTTTATTCCTTTTCTAGTCCTATTAAGATGTTCTGTGCTTCACGTTTGCCCCCTCTCACAGCTGAGTCCTGACATGGACACATTGGAGACCATCCTGGGAGGCTTCAGCGGCTCAAGTTTCTTCCAGGATTCAGCGGGGGGAGGAGGGGGGCGTGCCGATGGGATGAGCAAGCAACATGCTTCTCCGGATGGGAGCGCACTTGGTGAGAAAAGCGTTCAATCGTTGTTGGTTTAATACCATATATATATATATATATATATATATATATATATATATATATATATATATATATATATATATATATATATATATATATATATATATATATCTATATATATATATATAGAGAGAGAGCATGCCTTGTAGAAAACTATGGTACAGATAAGTACAGTGTGATTTTATAGAAGCATTTGTGTGAGCACACGATGTGAGTTGTAGTGTTGCGCTGTGTTTCAGGGTTGAGGAGCCCCGACTCGGTGCCCGGCCCCCGAGCTCCGTTCCAGCGGGCCATGTCGATGGACGGGAAGCCCATGGCAGGAGCAGGGCCCGCGGGGAGGCGGAGTGCCCCCTGCTCTGTGCACATCAAGCAGGAAATCATGGACCCACGAATAATGGGCAGCCCAGAGAACTTTCCAGGGAGCATGGGTAGGTGTCGTCCACGCTCTCTCTCTTTACTGTAGTTGCCACTTGGTTTGTTACGTATCGGTGATAACAGAACGCAACATATCTATTGATTTTTTGTTTGTAAAATAAGATATTTTCTACTATTTATTTATTTATTTTGCCTAGGAATGCCTAACAGGGTGATGGGAGTCCCCCAGCGCTCTCCTATGGGTGGATCGGGTGAGTGGGTTTTGCCCCGGTCGAATGCAAGCCCAGTGGGGTCTGCAGGTCACCCCTCCATGATCCGGCCGAGAATGGACTATAACACTGCAATGGCCAAAACCATGATGGGCGGTCCAATGGTCAGCAGGTCCAACAGCATGCCGGCGAGAGGGTCAATGCTGCAGCAGCAGCTGATGGACGTGGGTAAGGAAACATCAGTCTGACTGACTGAAATATGCTGCTCCATTGGACAATACGTCTCTGTTGCTGAGCTTTTGCTGCAATGCAGCGTTGCCTGTTTTTTGTTTTATTTTAGAGAAATAAAATGATGCAAACCTATAACATCTGTCCCAACACGGTTTTTGAAGATTGTGTTTTTGTTCTGTTCCTTTTCCAATACCAGGTGACATGGGCATGAGTCATTTCAGCCATCAGGGACCTCCCAGATCTCCTTCCTGGCCTGACAACATGCTGCCGATGGAGCCAGGGCCACAGAGCAGCCAGCAGAACAGGTACGCACTGCCTTCAGGCACGTCCTTGAAAATCTCCCATCCAAGTAATGTCCAGCTCCCACCGTACTTGGTTACTGACTTTACAATCAGTATTTAACTGTCAAACCTAATCTACTATGCGATACAGTAATTAAGGGCATACTAAAGAGTGGGTGTTGAATGGAAGACTCATGGTAAATTGGATACATGCACAAAGTGAAGAGAATCAATTATGAATGAATGCTGTAAAAAAACAAAAAAAAAGTAGACCAAAAAGTAGAACTTATTGAATTACAGCAGCAAACTACCGAGTTAAAAAAAAAAAAATTTAAACAAAACTTTGCTGTTCGTTAAGCCTAATCTCCCCTCTTACCTTGGGCAGCCTCTCTGTCCTGAACAGAGGGCTGCTGTCTCTTGAGCGGGTGGGATTGTTGGGAGTAATCTGCTTGTCCTGTGTGTGTGTGTGTGTGTGTGTGTGTGTTTCAGGAGGCAGTTTGGCAGCCCTCTGGATGAGCTGTTGGTGCCCCCCTCCACCAGCGAGGGTCAGAGTGACGAGCGCGCCCTGCTGGACCAGCTGGACTCGCTGCTCAATAACACAGACGTCATGACCCTGGAGGAGATCGACCGGGCGCTGGGCATCCCTGACCTTGTGAGCCAGGTGAGGGTACCCTCCACTCGCTCTCAAATGCACCTGCTCTGTGCTGAGCAGGAGTAGAACAGCCTTTTCAATCTTGGGTGTTACAGCGACTTTCTAAACCAACATTTTTTTTTTTTTGTAATTATCTGCAGGGCCAGGGTGTGGACCCCCAGTCGGAGCAGTTCTCAGGACAGGATCCGGCCATGATGATGGAGCAGAAGCCCCCCATGTACAGCCAGGGCTATCCTGGGCCTCCAGGCATGGGGATGCCGGCTGGCTACAGCAACACAATGCAGGGCCAGCCCGCAGGCTTCAACCCCATGATGAGCCAGATGAGCCAACAGGGCAACTTCCCTATGTCGGGCATGCACCCCCGTGCCACTATGATGAGGCCGCGCATGATGAACGCACCCAAGCAACTCCGCCTGCAGCTGCAGCAGAGACTACAGGGCCAGCAGGTAACCTGACATGAACTGCAGGCCTGTTCTACACGAGTAACATGTTGCTACAGCACAGCTGTTGATGAATATTCTTAACTCCTTTGAGAACAGCGTAACCACGTGTGTTTTATTTAATGTTTAATTAGCCACCAGTCCCTGTTTGGAGCATCTGTGCTCCTGGAGTGCATGCAAGGCGTTTAATGTGAACTCTGTTCCTTTGTGCAGTTCATGAACCAGAGCCGACAGAACCTGGGGATGAAGATGGAGAGCCCGGTGGCGGGGGGGAGCCCCTTGCTGCCGCCCGGCATGCAGCCCCCCATGGGAGGACAGGTACGCAACGCACTGGTGGTGGGGTTACAAGACTTGATTTGGTTTAAAGCTGATTTCTCTGAGAGCTAAGTCACCTTTTATGGTGATATGGCTCTCAATATTAACAGCAATCCTCTTAATTGTAATTGTAAAGCTTCCAATGGTATAGGTGTCACTTTAACCCTGGAGCGTCCAGTGGGGTGCAGACAGAGCCAGTGTTCTGCTTGTGTAGCTGGATTGTATTTGGGGGGGTATTAATCTATTCTTTTTCCCCAGCCGGGGTTCCTCAATGCTCAGATGATGGCTCAGCGGAACAGGGAGATCTTGAACCACCAGCTGCGGCGCCAGAGGATGATGATGCTAATGCAGCAGCAGCAGCAGCAGCAGCAGCAGGCAGCGGGGGGCTTCAGCCCTCCTCCCAACGTCACCGCCCCCGGAGGCATGGACACCGCCATGGGGGGCCCTCCCATGAGCCAGGCCCCCCCGCAGCAGTTCTCCTACCCGGCCAACTACGGTAATGAGTCGCATTTATGCAAACACATTTTCTCGTGTTTTCTGAGGTCCTGCATGCAACCAAAAGTATTTGGATGTTGCACAAAAAAAACTAAATGCATTGGTGATAACTTGAGGATTTTAACAAACACTGAATGCTGCACTCCAAGTGTTTTCAGGCAGTTCAGAATAGAGTTTGACTTGGAGTTAAAATGGGCATAATAATGCATGCAAACTGTAAATGTGTCTTCCTTGTACACCCTTCTGCACTAGTAGGAATGAACCAGCAGGGGGATCCCTTGGTTTTACGCTCCGCTGCCGCCAGTCCTCCGAACCCCATGATGTCGGCTCGGCTGGGGCCGCCTCAGACTCCCATGATGCAGCAGCACCCCCAGAGTGCACCCATGTATCAGACCGCCGACATGAAAGGCTGGCCACAGGGAAGCATGGCCAGGAACAGGTACGCACAATACAATACCAATCATAAAGTGCAATCCCTCATTACCATCAGCAGCCATTCAAGTAATCTATTGAGAGCTGGCCAGACTTGGGGGTCGTGATGGGGAACAGGTTTTCATATTGAGCCAATAGAAAATGGGGAGTTTGTGATACAATCCACTGTGCTATACAACTCTGTTTCAGAGAATCACACACTTTTAAAAAGACGAAGCATACATTTGCTGTTCTAGACACTGCAACATCTGTGTTCCAGTCATGTCCTTAATTACTCATTCCTGTAAGGCGAGCGTTGATATTTGTGTAAATCTACGGCCCGTGCATCTTCAGTGGCTCGCGCCTCATTCAACTCTCGAGTTGCAGTCTTCTTCATATACGGTGTGGAATGCACAGGAGGAAGGGGACTGTGTTGCTGTGTGTAACTGGTTTGTAACTGGTTTGTGTTGCCCTGTTGTAGTTCATACCCCCAGCAGCAGTTTGCCCAGCAGGGGAACCCCGGCTCTTGCAACAGCATGATGATGAACGGTGCCATGCCGTTGAATGGAAGTGGGGCTCACATGGCGCAGATGAACATGAACCCCATGGCAATGGGCGGGATGCCCATGGGGCCGGAACAGGTGGGTCTGGGTGGCACCTTTTATAAAGAGAATTCTTACTGGAAGGGACACCTTGTTCCCTTTCAGGTACGGAATGTTATTCCATTACAAATTTTTGAGGATATACCAAGCCTGAGCTCCACAGTTGGTAATGGATATTTATTTTAGGGAATCAATCTGTTCTCTTCTGCGTATTTTATAAGAACATCCATACATGCTTTGATACGAACATAGAGCTTTAATTTGTCTTTTTTTTTTTTTTTTTTTTTCTTTTTCCAGAAATATTGCTGACCCCCTGGTTCATATACTAGTGGAGGAATCCTAATTCACTGTGAACGTTTGGAAAGATGAGGGCTCTGTTTTTAGGCAGCTTAAACGTGCCCATTCCAGCCGACCGTGGGTTTAACCTGAACACTCTTCCCAGTTCACCAGGCCAGTTTGTACCGGGGAGCCAAGGGAGGGCTGTTGGATTCCCGTTAGCCGACGAGTGATTTAAAACAATCCCATTAATCTTAAGCGGACTATGTGGGAAAAACCAGGAGAAATGAATTTTACTTCAGATTTATTAAAAAAAAAAAGAGAGAATAAAAGGATGTTTTGGGAACTGTATTTAAATCTTAGAAGCTAGAAATCTTTTTTTTGTAAAAACTGGGCCAACCCCCCCCCCCCCCCCCCCCAAACATAAAGAAATGATGAGGGTCTCCTTTCCTAACTAGAACCCAAGTCATGCAGTACCGAGATACGGAAAACACTGTGCTTTGTTACATGCTGGGCTTGGGTACTCTGCATAATTAGAAGCAAATTGTGTGTCAGATATTGCACTCTATAGAAAGGCTAACGTTGAAAGGATTGTTGCAATATTTCTTGTTCATTTTATAGCCTTATTCAAGAACTAATGCACGGAGCAAAGCTTGCAATTAATTTCTTTTTAAATTGGGGTCCATTGTAATTTTAAAAGGTAACAAATGGAAAGCAGCGAGCACAGAGAGATATTCTTTATTATGCACATTTAAGCAATAATCCGCTCAAAGCAAAGGTACTGCAGTATTAGATGTCACATTTTGGGATTTTTTTTTTCTGTGAAATGTATATTGTAAATATGCTCAGAAATGTATAATATCGGCTTTTGTAGGTCACACACATACATTTTTTTTTGCACAGATTGTAAGGCAAAATATTTAAGATAATGTTTCCTGTACTTTTCTTAAGGTCAAACTGCATTTAAATCCCCCCCTACCGGTTTCATTTTTAAGTTTAGCTTGGATTTGATTTTTTTTTTTTTTTTTTTTTTTTTTTTTTTTAAGCACTTTTATTTCTCTGATGCAAAATACAAATTAACTTATTTATTTTTGTGGAGGGAGGGGAGGGGAGGGGGTTGTGAGGATGTAGGTATCCAGCTTTGGGTGATACAGGATTACATTTTATTCTGACGTGGAACATTTTAATAAGAATGTCAACCTCAGACATTACATACAGATAGGAGTGGATCTTGTGTACCCTCGGTGTATTGTATTTTATGCTTGGTGGCTTACAAACCCAACATGTGCTGAATTATTCCAAGTTCCAATGAGCTGTAAAGTGCCAAGCATGCAAATACCCATTCAGTCTTTCTATTCTAGACATAGTGCAGTTATATTAGGAATATCGTCGGTCGGTCTTCCTGTGTTTTTGAGAAGGGGCTGTCTTGTTTTGTCTTGGTAAACCGTTTGTAAACTCTTTAGGATCTGAGGCATTATTGATTTTACTGCCACCTTGAACTGCAGGCAACTGGGAGGGAATGAAAGAGCAGATTAATCTGAAGTTGCTGTAGGGGGTGAGTGTATTTGAGGGGTGTTTGGACCTTTTCATATTTATTTACTTAGTTAGATAAGTTGGTACCTTAGCAGCCGAATAAAGGTAGTTTTTAATTATTAATTTTTTTTTTTGGATAATCTTTTTTTTTTTCTAGAAATATCTACAAAAGTATCTACCTTTTCATACCTGCGTAATCCAAAGATTATTTTTTCCAATGCATAGAACAATATGCCACACCATGGACTGAGTGTAAGTGTGTGTGTGTGTGTGTGTGTGTGTGTGTGTGTGTGTATCATTTTATATATATATATATATATATATATATATATATATATATATATAATTACACACAGCAGCTGTACATGTTTTGTGTTCTATCTGGATTTGCTTACACTTGCAGAGTGTATTCAAGACAGCTTCAGTTTCAGATCACCTGAATAATTGCTGTATTCCCAGTTTAAAACTAAAATGAAATGTTGTATTAATGGTGACCTGAAATACAGATTGCAAGGAGATCACTGTGTAATGTTGTCTCAAATTATTTTTTGAAAGTGAATGTGGATATGGAAATATAATTTTTCTTCTTCTTCTTCTTCTTCTTCTTCTTCTTCTTCTTCTTCTTCTTCTTGTTAATAATAATAAATAGAACAGTGAGGAAATATTTTAGTTTTTGTGAGGATCTGAAGGCTTTAAGATTTGTAGAGAGAATTTAAATAATCAAACCCAGCAAGGCAATATTTGTATGTCAATGCTTAATACAAAAAAAAAAAAAAATGTTATTCTGTATTCCGTGTTATATAACAAAAAAAAGCAGCATTTTACGGTCATAATTTCAGGATGTAAATTACTATTGCAGTTTTTGTTTTCTTTCTTACTTGTTTCTTGATGTTAATATTGATGTAAATACAAATTTCTATTGAAATGTTTGTCTTTTTGTGTATTTCGTTTGATAACACTTTTGCTTTACAGTAGGGGAGGACAGAAAACGCACACAGCCTCGTCATGCTGTCAAAGCTAAATGGTTTAGGTGCAGACCCTGTTTTAGCTTTTATTTTAGCAGCCTGCCATACAGAGTCAGGTTGTGCACCTTAGTTGGTGCTTTTCACGCAGTTAGGTTTATACATCGCAGTCATCCACTAATCAAGCCACAGTCCCTGTTACTTCAGCTGGCGTGCTAGACCTGTGATCCACAGCAGCCACTCCTTTAATGTAATAAATTGCTGCAGATGTTAACTAGTAAAATGTTTCAGCTTCAGGTTTAAATTGCTGCTTCTTGCTGAAGAGATTCATCATCTTCAACCCAGGGGTGTTCCAAGTTGGCCCTTCCACTCCTGGTCTTTGTTACAATCCTGTTCTAACTTGTTTAACTCAACCAAGTAAACCTCCATCCAGACCCTGAAGTAGTTAACTGTGTAATGTTACCTGTTAAACCTGGAGTGGAGTGGCCCTGCAGGACCGTGACTGGACCTCCCTGTTCTGTCCCAAAGTGTTGAGAGCCGATACAGCAGTTAAACAGCTTAACCCTTTAGGACCCAGGCCGTTGTGTTTTTGGATTCATAAATATGGGTGCCAGGAACATTCTGGGGTGTAAATGGTTAACAATAGAAGTAAACACACCTGAGGCTGGTTGTAGAAATTGGATTTCTGGGCATTCCACACTTTATTCACAAACTAATAACATACCAAATTGTCATTAAGGAATAAAAAGACAAAACAAAGTCTGTATATTTATATACAAGGCAAGACCTGTGTTTTAATTGAAACTGTATGCTTTTAAGATAAAGGTGCTTGTCAGTTTCAGAGGTCACATTTGATGATCTAAAGGGGAGTAGAAACAGTACTGCTCTTCTCAGAAAATATTAAAATCGTCAAACCAAGTCCTTTGTCATTCAGTTCAACAGGTCATACAAAATCTATATTGGGATTTCTTCTCAGACCTGGTAGTATATCAACTTCAACGATCTAGGCATTAAAGTCAAAATTACATTTTGAAACAATTTAAAAACGGGCCCTCAAAAGTTGCCACTTAAGCCACAAGGGCAGGACTTACGGTATGTATTTAACATTGATTTGGAACTATTTAGTTAAGGTGAAACTGAACACATTTTGAATAGGCTTTACCTTTGCATGTGTATAAAATATATTTTGACATTTTACATTAACTGCAAAACATTACATTCATCTACATACAGCAGTTTTAATATATTTGTTCAGACCGTCATAGCACCAAGTATAGCAAAGTCAATGTAACCAAGAACAGCAATCAAACATTAACCACGTGAATGAATATAATATATATATATATATATATATATATATATATATATAAATTTTTTTTAATCACGAAAAGGTAGTGTGTTTTTGGCTTGGACTATCTCGTATTGTGCTTGGTACAGATTTCCAAGGAGTGAATGGGCAGCAGTGAATGCACTGAACGCTGAACGCTTCAAACAGCTACCCTGTGCTGTTTTTGTATGCTGACAGCCACCTGGTATGGAATCAGTAACGTCGAGGTTGTCTTTTAGCCCACCACTTTATGAAAGTTTAGCTGCCCTTTGACCCTGGCAGTGCCCTGTTTTGAAAGCTCATGTTTGGCACAGTCCATTGAAATAGAGAAGATAAAAGGTTCCAGGTTCCACACTGGTAGAAACACCCTGATGTGTCATGTCGGCCTGTTCTAATGTAATTGAGGATCAGTTTTGTAACCTGGTTTGAATCCGGCCAAGGAGATGTGTTCAGGGTGGGAGTCAATTCCTATTCCCTATTTATTTTTCCTTTTTCCTTTAATCAATTTCCATTCCTTTTTAATCGATTCAAACACATCATTGATTAAAATTGCAATTTAGCAGTGTTCGGTTTTAAAATGTGCATGTACACATTACATAAATCGAAGTCGCTGTTAACCAATTAAATTGGCATCAAATGAAAGCAGGTGAACAATCGCAACATTTATGATGTCTCTCCAAAATATCAATTCAAATTCCTTCGAAGGCATTTGAATTGGGAATTGATTTTAAGAAGGACACAACAACAGGAATTGACGTCAAGCCTGGTTGTGTTTCCATTGTCCAGTGGAACCATGCTGAAAGAAGTGCTTGCTGAGAACAGTTCTCAGGAAAGGTAATGGCATGGATATAATCATGAGAATAAAATACAGTAGAATAATAATCTGCATCTGTTCATTCCACACGGCTGTTAGTATGAATGCCACAGTCCCTGTCATTCAGAAGCTTTGTGAAGTGCATTCAAATGCTTTTACTGTATTACAAGTGCTACACAATGTAACTAATACTATTTGCTTTAATTAAATTAGCCCTCCCCCTGGGCACTGCCATGGTAAAGAACTCAACACCTCCAAGTGCCAAGAACACTACAACTGAGAGTAGCCACAATCAAAAGCAAAAAATAAGGCGGCTGGAACAAAGTATAGACCTTTTACAAAACCTTCACTCATCATTGGGCAAATATTACAAATTGGGGATTAGAATCCATTAGAAACAACACGCACAGTTCCCTGGACAAGTTCATTAGCTGTAACGTTAATAACCTGCTGTGCTAGGACTTTCAAAAGCAGAACAGGATGATTATAGTAAGATTGATCTGGACTTTACAGATTTATTTTGGGGGAGTTATTGGCCTTAAAGGCATTGGGGGGGGGGGGGGGGGAATATTGTGCTGTGTGTCCGGTAAAAGTAACCAAAAAATTAGACAAAAGCATATTTTGGTCTTTATTCCCCTCGACTGAGCAGCGCTGCAGCGAAGGAAGTCTTGCAAATCATCTCAACTGAAGTCGCTGCAGTCGCAGGGAATGCATTCCAAGTCATCTGAACTGACAGTTTGGCTTTGGGGTTCCTCGTTCCCTTCCAGGCTCTCCTCTCGCTCATCCAGGAAGGCGTGGGCCTCAAACCAGTCGGAGCTGTTCTCATCCCACTGGAGCCCCAAGGCTTCTCTCAGAGCTTCAGCAGTGGCTTCCTGGAGGAGGAGGGCAGGCATGGCCAGGGTGGTAAGGTAAAGCGTAGAAGCAGATGGACTGGTAGACGTCAATGCCTGGTCCTTTCCCCCACTCACAAGGGAGACACCAAGGTGCTGGTTGCTATTATGTCTATTGAAATTGCCCAGCAATGCAAACATTCTATCTACAACAGCCCTGAAATTCATCCAGTCCTCCGGGCTAACATTAAAATTCAGTTTGAAATCATAGGCGTGCTCGTCAAGTCTGTACAAGGTTTCAAGTTCTAACCAGTGGAGGTGCTCGAAGACTTTAGCCTTCCCATCCTTCCCAAATCTGCCCTCTGAAAATGAGACAAAAACAATTCTAGTTTGTTATAGGCATATGTGTCTGTATTGTCTGGAATAACTTCCCCTAATCCTCAAACTCAGAATTATTAAAAGAAAAAAAAACATCTCTGCAAATAGAAGGCGTACATTTTCTCTTCATACGATTTCTTAATTTGCTAGTTCACAGTCTGTGTCAACTTACCTACCAAAGGTCCAAATCTGTGCACTGGAAGACTTGGCAGAATAGTGTGTGTGAAATACTGTGCAGCAGTTTTGTATCGACTGACAGGTTGCTATCACCAGATACAATACAAAGGTCAAACTCTTACTACATTAACCTGGAAGTGTTTCCACAAGTACCAGAAGGGTCTGTGATACGTGCATAAAATCTATTCTAATTTGCTGAAGGCGGACCATTTCTTACTTAACCCTTGAATGATATTGTGACCTCGTGTTAACAGCTAATTTGTTACACAGGGGGCTCTTAATGTTTTGGTATGTTGAAGAGGCCATTCCATTATACTGTAGATACTGAACCTAGCGAAGGTAAGGCAGAATATTTTTCTTCAATGCACCAATACCTGAAATATATATACTGTACTAGAAAACAGCAAAAGATACATTTTATAGCTCATTCACATTAACAACACCCTGTACACAAAAAAAGGCACTTTGTGTGATGGTGAAATGAATGGTAAAATAATGGTGACATTAAAGACACTAATGTACTGACAGAGGCAATAAATAAGAAAGATGGTTGATGAATTCAAAATAACATCTGATACCATTCGTAATCGTAATCAACTTTTGTATCCTACAGCACAACATTACAAAAATAAACACATACAAATAAACGGTTACTCTGCAGGCACGTTGCCGAACATATAAACACTTGTCCTGTCAACGCACCTCATGCAGTGACTGCATGCAGGAAGGGAGGTGTGTATAAAGAAGAAAATAAGAACGATGCAGTACTGATGATCTACAATCTAGTGCAGCATGCAAAACAGAAAGGAGGTGAATGCCTAGACAGGACAGACCAGCGATCCAGACTCACAGGGATTTCGAGGTGGGTTTCTTCATTTTTGACCACTTTCGACGCTGATACTGCCTGATATACGAGCAACAACAAGAGAAACGGTTAGAACCCTTCCTCCCATTAAAAAGCAACAGAGACTGACAGCTTCCACCGGTTTGGATGGCTGAACCAGAGCTCTACCAAAACAGAGCATGCTCTAGCAAGTTCAATTGAGCAGCAGATTTAAAGCCGGAGAAGTAGATGGCAAGCTGGCAAGCTGATCGGTAGTTTCATTAAAGTGTTTTTTTGGTATTATTTTCAATCGTGTTTGTAAACTTAAACTGCAGTCAAATCCATTATTGCAAATCCTGCTGCTTTTATTGTTTCTGTAAAGACGGTTTACTTTCAAACAAATTAATCCTTTGTATACTGTTCAAATACTTTTAGTTATACTGGCATTCCAAAATAAGAAAATAATAGATTAAGAAATAAAAAAATAAAATATATATTGCCTTTATTTTATTTTGAATTGTGGCTTCATGAATGCATGTAACGGTACCAAAAGTTTATTTTAAGTAGCAAATATACCTGTATTCATCAAAACTGCCTCCATCTTTATCTCCTAAAGAATATAAAAAAATATCAGATTTAGGAAGAGAGGTTTAGAAACCCACCACACAGTTAATGCACGTTACAAAATAAAGCACATTGCCGTGGTGTCGCAGTATGTGAACCAGATGAATTTCATGCTCAACAAGACCCTTTCAAATCAAAGTTGTTTGACATTCATGGGAGGGGGTTGATTCTTAGTGAAGATTGAATTTACTTCTTACCCTTTTAACATTCCAATTACCTTTTGGGATGTTTGGAATTGTTCCTGTGATATCAATATAGGACCAATAGAACTCATACAAATTGTATAACGACAATGGCAAGGGAGAATCGAAACATTTAAATGGCATTTGAAACAATGTACTCTAAAAACAAAAATACAAAATGTTCACAAAATGCTTGGAGTTGTTTGCAATGAGATAACGGGCACATTCCTCATTCTCTTTGCATCAGTGCAAGGAGTAAAACAACTAGAAATGTTTCTTGCAACAGGCCATTTAGATTCCATTAGCAGAATGTACAGACTGGAATACGAGAGTTGTTTCTGGTTAGTCTTGCAGAGACATGAGTTCAACATTGAATGAGTATAGTACAGTCTCTTGCACGATACTAGACGTGGAATGTGTTCGTCCCGGTTTCAATGCATGGCTTACCGATCTCCAGGTTCCGAGTGCGGGGGTTACACTGCTTGTGTCCCTTGCAGCTCCTCAGCTCCATCAGCTGAACATGAAGCAGGTTCAGCACATCCCGGTCCAGGGTGTTCACTGCGTTAATGAGCTACCAAGCATCAAAAAAAAGAAATCTACAGTTCAGAAAGCATTCATTTATCCTTTCCGTCCTGGTGGGACCTCAAGGTACAGTCTTATCTTAGCGAGGTGCCGTCAGAAATCACGTTGGAACCTCACGGAACTCCTTGGTCCCAATCTGAGGTAGTGTATAAATATATGTTAAAAAAAAATGAATGTGTCCTGTTCTCAAGTGTAGTCAATGAAGGAGTTTATTCTTCAGCTTGACAAAAATAATGCAGGACTTGAAAGGGTTAATATAAGGGTCAGGTTGATATGTTTAGTAAGTAGTGTGCAGCCTAGGCCTGGTGTTTAAATAACAGTTAACCAAGGTAGTGTTAAGCATGGTTTGTCTTGGTTGTGTTTATTGGGGACACAGTTAAGATATAAACAAAAAATACAGGATTTACACATGAGGGTGGCATATGGATGGTTTGTGTTAGATTTGACTTTCACTTTAAAATAATGTTTCCCTCCCCTTAAAAACAGAATTAAAGGTAAACAATAACACTTTAAAGGTAATGTGTAGTTTTTTTCCTCCACACTATTCCAATGTTTGAACTTATCTTTTGTGTTGCACTTATCTGTCGAGTCCTCCCACCTGGTAGGGGTCAGTGTTGAGATCGAAGTACTCCAGGAATCCTGTGGCAAACTCGCAAAACAGGAAGTTGTGCGTCTCGTTGATGGTCCTCATGCACCAGTAAGTGTTGTTGTTGGCACTCGTGCAGGCACAGAACGGACCCACTAAAGAAAAACAACAGTCCGAAAATCAGCAAGGACAGAGACTTCCTAACCAAAATAACCTGCAACCTAATTGAACTGCTTCTACCTAAACCCAGATAGTTTCTTGCCATTGTTTATAACACGAATCAAACAGAACCAGGCCCCTTATATTCTGGAAAGTGGGGATGATTTGAAATCTTCGCGTATTTGAAGAATCCTGTCTATCTCTTGATGTAAGCTGCAGTTCTCACTTGTCCAGAAGGGGGCAGTCTGCCAGTGCTGGTTGTCGTGTGTGAAGCAGGTGAGACCTGGCATGCTGCAGGTGTCGTTGTTCCTCAGTCTCTTGAGCAGCTTGCGCAGTTTCTTCTTCCTGCGTTGCTCTTTCTGCTGCCACTGCTTCTTGTCCTTCTCCTGCCCTTTCCTGCAACAGCACACAGGCACAGAGAACACATGTCAGATAGGACTCTCTTCCACTGGTTTTGCCTTGGGACGTACTTATGCTTAATTTCCCTTATAGACTATACAGTCATCACCATTGACTAGATGGGATAAGAAATGGGGAAACAATACCTTGGGGTCAAGGACCTGGTTTAATGAGAAGCCAGCAGTGTGTGAAAAGCATCTCTTCCTTTCAAAAACAAAACTGTGTTTCAACCTGGGCGGGTTTATACCTGAATCGTAGACAATGATGGGCCACCAGAGTAAAGCACTCCAAAACGGACAAGACTGGGAAGGAAATCTCTTGGGAATGATTACAAAGACTGGTTACAATGCATCTAAACAATGTAATAAAGGGGCTAGATTATGGTTTAAAAAAAAAAGAGGTGGGAATTCAACATTCATTTAACTGGATACAGTAGGACTGAGTGTGGAAATCATCAACATCATTGTATAATAGTGAGGTGCTATACAGTCCTGTTTGAATACAGTAAAACTCATGAGCAGGTCGATGCATGTTTTGGCTAGTGCCTTCATCAGTATTAGTTTTACCTTGAGTGTTTTTGATGTTACTGTATGTGTAACCCTACGGATCTACGCACCAGATGGTTGAGCTGTATGGATGGAACTAAGTTCTAGCGGTTTGTGTGATCCGATTACAGGATGAGACTTCACAGTAAGTGCCTCTTGAAGACATGTGATTTAATACGAGTTACAGAGCTGGAGATAAACCCATCGCATTCAGCCGATCGAGGCAGGGTTTGGTGACCCCTAACCTCAGCTCGCCCTGTCTCCCATTAACGTGGACTGGACTGAGTGGCTGCAATAGGAGTCTTGTTTCCATCCCTGAATTTGTGTGAAACTCTTCAGCTCTACGTTCTGAATTATTAAAGCAACGCATTATGAAAGCATCCTTGCTTCCACACTTAACGTCCCAAAGAGGCACTTATGTCAAAGCCTTAGCGATGCTGACACATTACATCCGAGCTCTCCTTACCTAAAAGGGTGGAGGTTGGCTCCTTTAAGCTTCAGTTTCTTCTTGTGCTTAGACTGGTAACTAAAACACAAGAACAAACAACAGTGTAGCTGGCTGAAACCTGCTCTAATGCAATCATCTTCGGTCTGTCTACATATCAGATTAAAACAAGTTTGTCCGAAAGGTATTTGAGTGATTTCAGGAATCCCGTTTGTAGGAGGTAAAGAAATCCCAATGCGAGACAGAAGTGGTTTCCCCAGGTCCCAGGGTATAGCTATGTGTTGGAGTGTCTGAATACAGCAGAACGTTTTCAACAGATGCAAGATATTGGATGGTAGTATTTTAGAAGAGCTTTTTTTAAAACTAGGTAAGAAAACCCTCTAATTTAACCTAAAGTGAAACTACAATCCACATTTGGTGCCAGGCTGATTATGTGTTAGTTGTTGTTTTTAGTAATATCATTCTCTAGATGTTTGTATGTAGTGACGGTGGTGCTCTTCAGACCAGCACAGTCCTGAAGCACACCTGAACTTATTGCAGTCGCACTCCTCCGGTCTGGCTCTCTTCAGGTGACCTCTCACTTCTCGCAGGTTCTTTATCTTGGTTTGTAGAGTTTCAATCTACCGGCGAAGCAATGTTAGATATATTGAAGTTTTGCTGTAATGGTATTCATCAACATCCACTGTTTTAGCAACAACAGGGGCCTCATAATAACCTTGTAGGAGCAGAAATGAACTGAAATCTGATAACTGATAAATGACACAACTAGAAAAAAAAATGAGGACTCACCTCGTGATCAATATGAAGTTTGTGATCCTTCCATGCTGTAAGCGACTTGTACAGGTCAGTGTCACACTTCACCGTGTCATTGGCAAGAATGTAGCACCTTAAAAATACACACATGTATTTTCTTTATTATTTCACATAGCTACACAACAAAATAAGCAAATATGATCAAAGCTACTGTTTTGAAACCATTTGTATTCCTAATATTCTTGTATTCCATATTCCATCTTCCATTTTCCTTTATACCACTCTCGAGATTTTGTCCATTAGGAGAAGTGGTTTTATAGTGTCACGTGATAGAGATCCCTCTGCTGTACCTGTGAGTGACCTTGATGGAGGAGGGTATCATGAGCTCATTGGGGCTGCTGGAGCTGGTGAGACTGCCTGTGCCGCTGAACCCCTCATCCTCCTCTTCCTCCTCTCCCCCCTCGGACAGCCGCTTGCTGCTATTCCTCGGCATGACGGGCTCATAGCCATCCTCCAGGTCCACGCTGTACAGCTCCCCGTTGAGCTCCACCGACACAGCGCGCGACGAGCGGTTCCGAGCGTAATTCTTGTTTGTCTTCATCTCTGAGAACAAGGGGGGAAAAAGGGTGGAAGGTACTGCCTGTTTCTTATGATCCTTATTTTAACCATGGTATAAATACGCTGCCTTAAGAAATATAAAAAGTAATTCTAAATACATGATAAATAAACTAATCATTTTTAGTTTCCAGGGTGGTCAGATTATTCAACATTTGTGAGGTTAGGGTGAGTGAATAAATAATACCAGGAGGGGGCAGTATTTAGCCAGCATGGTTATTAGCCTGTATTGAGATTTAAACCTGAACACTGGATATGAGACACACTGGTGCTAAAATCTATAGCACCACATTTGCACCCTTGATTATTAGGTAATTTATTGAAGTCTGCACATAACGAAAGATGCTTTCTAAAGAGTTCTTACAAGTCACATATAAATACATACTGACTAACCAGACAGAAGCCTGCTTAGTTTCAAAGACAAGATATGAACCTTGAGGTGGTGGGGCTGCAGGTGTTCGTGATGCCAGTGTTTGTGTGAGACCACTAGATGGAGTTAAAGAGCAATTTATTTAAGAACTACCTTTTGTATGAGAAAGGGAGAATATAAATTATGCAATTATTTTCATTAAGGTTATCACAATGAAGTGAGGCTGGTTTTTTAAACCTTATCTACAGTAATACTTGAATGCGTACCGAAGCTGTGTCCAATGTGCAGTCATGCAGAATTTTAGTTTTTCCAATTTTATTTTTTATTTTTTTTGTGCTAGTCCCATGTGTAGACCACAAACCTGTGCTATGCATCCTGTTATACTTTTCTGTTGATTTGATGATACTAACTCGTCCTCTTAATGAGAATGCATTGATGCACTACATTGGCCTTAATAAAATTAGTTTTTAATTAATTAAACACTAACGTTCATGCTCCTTTTGCATGTGATTAACTTTACCATAATTAAGTGGCTGTTTGAAATACTGGGCGTTCTTCACCTGTTAACACTGAGGACTGTTTCTGTCCTACACTGTTTCACTCCTGCACTGTTTGTCTAGAAATAAATGTAAATGTAAACACTGAGGACTGTTTAAAATTACATGTTAGTTACAGTGTGCTTACCACTGAATTAAAGTGATTTCTAAGGCTCCGAAGCCGCCGGTTGGTGCATGTCTCGGAGGGTCTGGGTCTATCCATCTTTCGCTAAACTTTACCCAATGCCAAGTCCATATACTGCCACCAGTTGGGCGGGAATGGCAGATGTAAGGTGACTTTTAATTGGATCATTTTATTGCACATACTATTTTCTTTAAATTTATTGGTTCTCATTTTCAGTGATCTGATTGGCCAAATTAGTATGTGTAATCATTAGAATTACAACACATACTAAAGTCAAATTAGACTGTGTACTAAATAATGCGTTTCCGACCCAGATGGTCTTCCATAGGTGTGCTGTCTGTTCACTCACTCTTCTTGCTAAAGAGCTTATTCCTCTTGACTGGACTCATTTGGAAGTCGGTGATGTCACAATCGCAGTTCCCAGAGTTCCTCCTGTAGAGCTGAGACTTCATGTTGGCCACGCCCAGCTTACCCGCGACCGTCAGGCTGGCCATCCGCTTGCACTTGTGAAGCCTCAGCTTGCCCATAGCATCCTCCACACATTGCCACTTCTGTTCACAAAACACAAGCATGGAAAACAGAAAGCAGACTCCTGGATTTGTTCATTACATAGATAAATCATTACCTAATTGATTTAATAGTCACTTCAAAATCATAGTTTTTAACTAGCCATAGAGTTTCAGCTTTAAAAAAAATGCTGTAATATTATACACTGTTATTTTTAGAAGCAGTTTGGATGTCTTTGGATGTGAATTGCACATTCCTAGTTTATTTTAGTACAGTATAACTGACAGAATAAATAATAGTGGTGTTTTTGTGTCTAACTTGTGCAACTGTTTATAATGTAGGTGTTTTAAAGCAATGTTCTAATGTCTGGTCAAAATGGGCATCATATCAAACTGATATTTATAAAATGGTGTTTAGTACAAGAAATGGAATCTAGTTACATAAATGAAGTAGCTTTTCTCATTTCAAAAATGCGTGGGCATTACAGGGCTAAAGACTGGGTGTCCACTTGATACAGTCAGTACACTTGGAAAACTGCATTTTAAAACACATGGCTCCAAAGCATATGAAATTCCCTGACACAAGCTGATTGTTGCAAGATCATTGGCGTGAGTTTGAAAAGCATTGCATGAAGTAATTAGGCAGTGACTTTTTATCTGTTGAACGTTGTCTTTTGAGATATCTGCATATTCCGAATTGATGAATGAAAAACAAGAACCAAACGATCCTCGACACAAAAGTGGGGCCAGTGATATTAATGCTAATGCTAATAAGAGTTAAGAAAATTGATTTCAAAAGCTTGGTTTGTACTCCTGAATTTTGAAGCTGCTGGTCCTTGGCGGGAGAAATAGAACTCCATCAGCACGTTGCTGCAGCTGGACATTCCCTGTGCGGAGTTGTCCATGGGAAGACATTTCCTCTCAGTATACACTTTACTGACCGGTCACAATACCACCCAGACTACAGTGCCTCGCTGGAACCTGAGAATCCCTCTCTCCACTGAGCTCAGTAATTCTAGACCCAAACTGCTCTCCGCTGTCAGGGCTCAGTATGCTATCATGTAGTGCAACTGTAAGATAAACGCAACCTTTTCATAGAAATGATACACGTCTAAGCTCACGTTAGCTCGGCTCATAATAACACCTCTCCTATGGAAAAGCAATTTCCTCTAACATGCTGTAACTGAGACAAATGCCCTGTCGATAATATAAAGCGCTGGCCTATGCAGTAGTTATATTTCAGTACAGATGCCACTCGATTATCTAAAAAATGTCATACTCTATAAGCATGTCTACTGTACTGTACTTCTCAAATCTAACCTTCACTGATGAATATCTTCTGTTAACCCTCATACGTTTGCTGTGGTAAATTGTTATAAAAGCATAGACAAGTGTACTCAAGCATAGCCTTGCTTGGTAAATCAGTGGGATAAACAGGTATAAAACATAAGGCTAACCGTGGTAAAGCACAATATAATATATACAGTTGTAAAAGCATGATGAACTGCAAAATGAACGCGTAATTATCCGTGGTAAACTTTTAAAAGGGTTCACAGTGCAAAAAAATATTTATATTACAAACGCTGCGTCTCCTTATAGTTACAGGACGCATCCTAATGTACTGTCAACTTCATACAAATGAACTTGAAATTGGCAAGACGTTGCCATGTAATGAACTTGTAAGAGGACAGGAGGATGCTGAAAGTGTGGGAGAGGAGGGAGCCGTCTGTTACCTGACCCAGCTGCTCGCAGGGCGTCTGGTACTCCGCACGCTGGCACAGGTCCTTCACACGCTGGTACTTGGGCAGGAAATTCTCCTCTTGGGTGGCCTCTGTACCATCGTCCCTCTTGTGCAACAGCTTACTGGAGGAGAAAAAACAAACCATTTTCATTTGATGTGCATCTATGAAGGGCATTGTGCTGTTACAATCTATTTGATTTCACTGCAGATCTGAATGGTGTCAAGGAAATATGTTATATATATATAATTCTGACCCCCAGATGCAGACCGGTTCTTTGTCTGAGGGCTTGTGCACCTACCCTCTTTCCACAAGGAATGAGTCTCTCCAGACCTTTCCCTTCTTGTTAAACTGGAACCTGTGAAAAATGAGAACATTCCATCAAAAAAATAACACCTGGCGCTATAGAACGGAATCTGGTATCTTAACAGAATAGTGTGGAAGCCAGTGATTGGAATGGTGCTGTTATATTAAAATGGATTTAGTGTACTGTAACTTGCATGACCTGTGATTTCTTTTCCATTTGATTGGAAAGTTAAGTATTCATGTCACACTATATATCACCAGACCTCTTGTATAACCCCAGGAGTACCATTTACTGTCTTTTGCAGAGAGACTGCATTTATTGATCTGCAGCATAATCACCTCTCTACGAAACAGATTAAATCAACAGCCAATACAAGAAAAGCAATACAGGGGGGAAAAAAAAGCTGCTTCACTTCAAGGAACGGTGACTTACTGGCAGTGAGGAAAGCTAATTTATTCCTGATTACACGCAGGCAAGCCATGTGATTTGAATCCCATTCCAGACCCCCTTCTCTGGCTACGGAAAGCCTAAACATTCTCCTCATGGTTTAAAATATCCAGCAGTAGCTTTCACACTCGTTTGAGGCATCAGTGGGGTCGATTTATTTACTGTAGCTGCATTACCTGACTCTAAGTCATGACCACATAGCAATACAAGATACAACAACAGCCTAAAAGTCTCTTTGTGATTCACGCTGTAGCAATTCAGGTCATTTAACCTCTCGTACTGTGATGCTCATGTATTCCGATACAAGCAAAATGTATCATTCACATTAAATGGAAGAACATAATATAAATATAAAACTGCCAACATAATTGTAATATAGGTCTTCAAACTTTATAAAGTGCTGCCTTGATATTTTTCAATCTGGTCTTACACATAAAAAAACAGATAAATATTGAAAGCAGTGAATTAGTAAAGGGTTCTTATACAGTGAAGTACTGTATACGTGTAATTTACTGTCATGAATTACTGAATCGTGGCATTACGAGAGAGCACTGCATATTACTTTATTACACTGTGCATATTTAAATGATGTTTTTCATGACGGCATTAGGATGTAACGCAGTCAAAGGAACCAGCTACTTTGGGGGGTTGTATTACCTGTTTACTGGCCGCTCTATGTCCAGCAACTTAAGGATCGACTTGCCGTCCATGTCCGGTGGAATGTCCAGTCCAGCAATGTCCATGATGGTGGGAGCCAGATCAATGTTCAGTACCATGTGAGGATTTCTGTGTGGCACCAAAGCAACATAAAGGATTAAACCCTTGCAAAAGTGCTGTATCTTAAAAGAAAAATTCAGATAAAAGCCTTGGACTTAAAATATATATGTATATATATATATATATATATATATATATATATATATATATATATATATATATACATTTGGTGTAATAACTGTAACACATGGTTGACGCACGTATTTGTAACATTAAAGTTTTTCAGTTGATGGATGCAGTCTAGCAGAAGCAGATAGACATGGTGTTCTTGCCGGTAAGTGCACTAAAGTAGGACCTGACACAACAAGGTCATGATGCAACACTATCATTGCAAGGTCACAGGAAGGATCCCCACTGCACTGAGTTAGCAGAGTACATTAGTTTTGAGCTTAATAACATGCTCGCTATAATGGCTTTCTTCTTGTACATGGGGTTTTGCTGCCTGGTCTTTAATGGACTGTAGAGAAACATTGTAGAGGAAATGCGCTGCCAAGATCTTAAGCACCTCCCTGAACCCAGGATTAAACAGGGCTAGCAAGCAAATGCTTTCCCCGACGACTGACTTGATCCTTTCTTAAAGCGGGTGCCATTATCATGGTTATTCTTTAACACCGGACATATCAACAGGATATAACCATGTAATCCATGTAAATGAAAGGGAGATGGAAGAAAACAGGCTTCCGAGATTTCAAGAGATTACTTTGGCTCTTTTCCAAGCCCTCGTGCAGAGAGGCAAAGCTCCGGACATAAGGCAGAGTCATCCAACAAGGGATAATCTGTCCCAAACACCAAACAGACATGCTGATTTCTCTAAGGGTCTGTTAAGACTGCCATTGCACTTTCACTGTAATGTGTGATGAGAAAACACACTGTACAGTCAGCAAAACAGGGCCTTCCAGCATGAAAAGCACTTGACTATATCTTTAAAAGTCACATAAAAACCACAGCAAGATTCCAGTAAAGCAGCTGGAAGCAAGGGGAGTTTTTTATTTGTAATATTAATATTTACATACATATTCCACTTGGCTTGAACACACTTTCAGAATGCTCAGTTTTGGTTCTAAGTGTATAGTTGCAGGCTACACAACCAGACTTCCTCTTGTGCTTTGAGAAATTTAAGAACACACAGCAGTGTTCTATAGAATGATAGAACACTTTGACTGGTTTTTGATGTCCATGCTTTTTCTTTTTTCTGCACTGTTTTATATAATGATTAAACCTGTGTGTGATCTCTATGCACTGTGTATCCAACACCAGAAGGATCACCCCAATCAACTTTCCTGCCAAAACATTTCAAGTAAAAGAAATCAACCAAGCTCTCACATGTTGCCAGCCTCCACATTGGGTCCTCGTATATAAAAGGGCACTCGGATGTCAAACTCGTAAGGCATCGATTTCCCCTTGACCAGCCCAAACTGCCCGATGTGGTAGCCGTGATCCGCTGTGTAAATGACGTATGTATTGTCCAGTTCACCTGTTTCAACCAGCATATTATAGATCTTTAAAGAAGCAGAAAGAATTAGGTTAGCAAACCCATGAATAAGAGACTTTGAAATCCTAGTGTGCCGGAAACACCAGAAGAGACATGACCAATCACACATTTTATGTTATCCTCTTATTTTCAGGAGTGTCAAGGTAGAAAATAGACAGAAAAAACAGTAATTATAGGCTTCTCTCCTGAATGAAACTACTATTGCATGCATCAGTTCAGGTTCTTTATTAAGTTTGTCTGCAGTGTTGTTTGGTTTCCAAAGGGAACTGTAATTAACGTTGGGGCAAATGAATTAAATGAGCATTCAAGTGTAAATACACAATAACATCAGGAGGATAATTTTTTTTTTTGTCATGTAAAAGCCCTAACAAGATGAATCTCTATCAGGAGAGCAGAGAATTCACCTCCGAAGGCCTGGGTTCAAATCCCACTTCTGTCTGACGTCTAAAGATTCTAACAGACAGTTATCTGTAATGAAGGAATGAAAGCAGATGCACAGCAGCAGACCGATTGCAGTGGCACCGCTGCTGCATTTGAGATGAGTGATCTCAGAAGCAAGCTGGCTCTTTATTATTTTACCTTTTCCATGGAGTCATCGACGGACAGCAGTGTCTGCAGGCGCTTCCTCTGCAGCATGTTGGTGAACTCCATGTGGATGGGCTTCATGGGCCCCGTGTATCTCATTATCCAGTGCTTGTCAGGATTGGGCGCGTAATTGTAGCTCGGAGTGCTGGGAAGGCAATTAAGAAACAGAAACGGAAAGGTCACGAGATGCCAGTGAGAAGGTCAGAACGTGATGAGAAGAAGCTGAGATGCGGCTGTTGTTTTTTAAATGAATAATTCTGAAGTTGCTGGTGAACGATCGGCAGGACTGACTAGAAGCCGGCGAGCTGCAGACAGGTCTACGTGAGCTTCTGCCCAAAGGTCCGACATTGCACCTCATTAATCCTGCCATAGAAATCATGTTGAAAAAAAAACACTGCTTCATTTTGGGGGATTGCATTTAAAAACAAAACCCATTTACAAGTTATTAATTACAACTGCTGTATTTCTTTTTTTATTGATTTGATTCTTTAGGCCAAACAGTTAAAGGATGACAATGAGACATTAACCCTATCAATATACTAGGGTAGTGCAGCAGGGCCAATGCTCTTACTCATATTTAACCATCGGAAGCAGGTGGGGCTGTTTAACCTTATTTGACAGCGATTTCAATGGGTTTGGAGTCCAAATGTAGATATTACCACTGGAAGTGCCCTAACTTTGTACTTGAGTAGTATCATCATACTCGTTACTCATACTCATTACTCATACCCGTTACTTGGCACATCCCTATACACTTTAGCTGTTTTGTTAGTACACTGGCGGAGAGCAAAAGGGTCAGGGCAATATACCATAGATGAAGAACTTATGCAGAACTGTTATTTTTTAGTACTAGTTTCTGAAAATGCAAACATTTTGATGGCTGCAATCAATAATAAAGTACCAGCAAGATGACTTTTTTTATTAGGACAACTAAAGCCTAAAAACAATGGAAGCGTACTGAAACTGTACTGGCCTTCAAGACTTGCTTTACAACTAATACACTGGAACCTTCCTCCATAATGCACAACATGGTTTTGCACTCCTTCACAGGAAGGGCAGTTTGGAGTGCAGGGAGGATATACTTATTATTACTCGACGGCTCCGTGAGAAAGCCCTATTAGCATGATAGAGGATAGAATAATTTCCGGATATAATAAATGAAATGTCTTTACCTCCCATTCATTTCACGTTCTCTCATTTCACTTGATTCAACCCACACTCGCTCGACTAAGCCTGAATGATCCTGCTTTTCAGAATAATAGGTGCAGACTATTGCTTAAATCATCAAGGGTGTGATATGCTGTAATGTGATCGTTATAAGCCTTCAGTTGAACTTGGTGGAATCAATACTCTTTAACAGCGTAGAGCGTTACTGCATGCTGCTCAGCTGAACCCCTTTTAAACTCCCTTGTCTAAGCAGCTCTTTTATTTTCTTCACACAGATAATGTAATTTGTCGTTAAGCAAATCAAAAAGGCTACTTTTCATAGAACAATTGAGTTTTCCAGTGACAATCAGTATAAACAAGGAAATAAAGTCAGAGACAGTGACGACTGATTGAGTTTGAATGCTTATTTATCACCTTGTATATTCCCTCTTAAACCTAATTTTCCCATAAATGCAGCTGACAGGACAATCCTGTTAAAATTGCTGCAACTGACTGGGATACACTATCAAGTATAATAGTGCTAATGCAGTACCGAATACAAAATAGCATCAATTTCAAAGCATCTGTATTGCAACCACAAATGGGACTTAAAAGGCATTCAACTTAAACTAATGGAAGTACACTTTTAATAATCCAGTACAAAATAAAATGTTTAATGACGTCATGTTGCCACCTGAGGTCCCCATAACTAAGCCCTTCTAACTGATCCACACAGAGTTCTTTGGAATCAGTGAAATGTATTTATCATTCGTTTTCACTGCTTAAACCGGTTTAAAATGCTGAAAACTTTCCTCCCATCCTGGGATGTATTAGGAGATGTGTTGGCAGAGCCCAGGGCTCCTGTGGTTTAATCTTGCTTCCACCCTGCTGCCTCCTCTTTATTACTCCACATTAAATCCTCTCAAACTAGATTCTTCCCAAAGCCTCCAGCTGCGAAGGACATGGTAAGCCATTTTTAGTAAATGGAAAAACCTGATTGCCTTGTCAGTGACCTGAACAATCATCTTGTGTAGTAACAGAAGGCTGGGTACAAACAGGGTAGCATGCACTATTAGAGAGAGAGAGAGAAAAGGAAACACCTGCCCAGGTTTATCCTCATCAGAGTTGGTAGGGCAGGCATTGGCATTTACATGTGCAAGGTATGTATATTGCGGTCGGATGCTCGGTAAGAAAACAGTAATTGCGTATCTCGCTGAAAGCCAGCTCAGCGGAACTTGATGTTTCAAACTTGTGTATGAATCACATGAAATTAGGTGAAGCAATATTATACATTGCTATTCTTTCCCCTGAGCTATATTATGCATTTTTTAGACTGCTACTAACATGCCCTTTGCGTACTGTCTTTGCCAAATGCCTTTTTCCAAGAAATGCAAATTGCTTTATATTCAGTGTTGTGTAATAAAATAAAACTAAGGTGACAGGCAGAAGAAATGTGTGCTTTTGTCCCATTTCCCATTCTCATCAATTCAAACTGCACTGATCATGTAGCAGACCTGTGAGTATGGGAGAAGAGAGGGGGCGGATGATGAAACTGGCACCAGCCAGAGGCGTGGTTTGGTTATTGGGGTATAGAGATGGATCATTATTATTATATAAGTGAAGATGATTCAGTGTGATAGTATGCCTTGATATTGTGTTTAATACCACGCAGTTCTCCGAGGGGTCAAAGCTGAGGCGTGTTCCGCCCCCATACAGAGATTTCAGCTGCGTACCCTCAGCACATTCTCAGACGTTTTTAACCCTATTATACTCCCGAGGCCTGAAACAAATACAATGCAGGAGTGCCATTAAGTACTATATCTACCACAGTGGCTACAGCCGCGCTATAATTGTATGTCTACTCTATAGGATAAAATATTAAATTGGCTCAATTACCACAGAGCTGTTGAATTTAAATTGCTAAATTTGGGATATACAAGCAATTAACTCCTTAGCCCCTGCATTTGCAAATACACAGCACTAGAACTGTAAATTACATTGCCATATATATATATATATATATATATATAATCAGTGTGATTGTTTTCCACCCCAAGTGTCAAGATTGTCGGTACATTTTTTTTTCACTCAAAAAAAACGTAACATCGTTCTGTATTTCCAGTACACACATGTATGTGTTAGGGTGCTCTTTAAATTTAAGTGATGTTGGAGAGGAGCATTTTCTAATTTGATAATGTCCCTAGAGATTTCGCTGAGATTAGCAGCATGTTTTAGCAGAGGTTTTTTATAGCCTTAGCTGATAGCTTGAGAAAGCTCACACTGATATAATCCATTAAATCTGCTGCTGATCTTTAAACACAGTAGGGGCTGCTGCCTGAGAACTCACATGTGCTGGGAGGCATTGGGGAAAGCGTTGGCATACTGTGGGGCAGAGTCCTCCGGCCCATGGGGGGCAGCGTGGCTGATCAACATCATGATGGGCCGGTGGGGATACATCTTCTTCGACATACGGAAGTAGTTGATACTGTCATTTGTGATGAGGTCAGTCAGGTAGTCCTGAATGAGGAAAAACAAGCACAAAGGCAATTCATACGTTAAGGAAAGCTGGATCTAAGGAAAGCAATTCTCTGAATTCAGCTGTTTTAATTTAGTTTCAAACATACAGTATTCCTCCGCATTTAAGACTTTTTTAACCAATTTTTTTCTTCAAAAAAATGGCCGGCATCTTGATTTCGAGTACAGTATAGTGATGCGTGTATTAAAATCATTAACAAGAGATGTGACTGCCCGAGTAGGCTCCCTGGACACGCCCCCCAGCCAATCGGATCCTCCCAATCAGCTCAGCTCCGAGCAAGCCTTCCTGTTTACCACAGCAGCAGCGTTTCGTTATGAGGCTCAGTTCTAATCAGACCCCCGTATTTTTCTACTTGCCAAGCAATACCACAGTTCACAAAAAGGGAGAAAAACATGTGCGAGTAAACAGAACTGGAAATGAGAAGCAGCGGATAACTGTAATGCTCTGTGTGACAGCAGGCGGCTGCAAACTGCCTCCATACGTTGTTTTCTTATATGAGTAAATGCATCTTTGTAAATAAATCTTCATTTGACTTTTGATTTTTTCCTCAAGTTGAGGGTGAGAAATTTGGGCTGTGTGTTAAATTCGAGGGCGTCTTTAATTGGAATGAATACGGTACTTTCTTTTCCAATCACAACATATGAACAGAATGCTCCATGAACATTCATTGAGAGCTGTGGTTAAACCATGAGGATAGGTGTAGACTTCCGTTCTCATTCATGGAACAAATGCAGAACTCCATAAGCCTTCATCTATTTCTTAAACAATAGCACAATACTACCAATAATATTAAACGATTCCTATTAAAAGAAATAGTGTTACACAACATGTAACATTATAAGATACTGTTAAATGATTTCACACATTTAATAACATGCTAATATGAATGGATCTGAAGCCTAAAGATTCCACTCAGATATTTTACATCTAATAATACAGTAGAACATGTAGTGTAGAACTACTTTGCAAAAATACAGTAAATTGCTGCTACTTCAGGAGTGAATTATTCTGCAAAATCCACTCACTAGGGTTGTCTATATTTTGTAATTGGCTCATTCACAAAAGTATGTGTCTTAATTGCGTGATTATAGAACGGCAAGTTCAAAATCACAGCATGACTGTTAATGATCTTTGCCAGGATAAAAACGTTGAACTTCAAATGTTTTTATGCAATGGAAATTGTAAATAACCTAAATCCCCTAATTGTAGGTTCTGTGTCGTACGAATGGCAACAACCACGGCAACATCTTTGAACCTGACAAAACGTGATTTGTGTACTTCAAAGAGAGCTCGCAGCTTCTCAGAAATGACACAAATCTTCTCAACAGTAATTCCTGTGAGGGATGGAAATCAATTGTTCCGTGACTGCTTTGGAAGCATTTAACAAGCACTATTTTCGCTTTGGTGGTTCTTTTCTTCATTAGAGGAATGTCTTCTTCTCGCCAGGTCTTGCCACAGTTGGAGGATAGCACAGAAACCAAATCGATGCCAGGTGCTGAGAATTTCTTGGCCCAGGCTGAAAACCCAAATGCAGGCGCTGGAACACTGAGAGGCACAAATCACTTTGCTGGGCTCCCCAAGGACACTAAAATCTGTGTCCTGGATACTTGGCCTGGTACAAACACAGCTGCGAGAATGACCCTCGTCAACGAGACCACTGCTTCAATGCTGCTTTAGAAGGCTACATTTGTACTGTAGATCATGGAGTTATTTTAATGCCTGCTTTAAAACACTGGCAACTGGGATTGCTACTGGCCTTGGTAAACCAAAGCACTGTAAGTAAACTAATGGGGCCTATTCTCATGATCTAAGGGCTGGTGGATAGAAATATTGCTTCACTTTAACTCTATTTGAATCCCCCCCATTCGTGCTTACCCCCTGTAGGGATGTCTTGACCCACGTATTAACTTCATTAAACACTAAATACAAATATCTTTGGAGCAGGTCTACAAGTTTTATATTGCTATAGTGGCATTATATGCAACGAGTAACCTGTTGGATTGTGATTCTTGTTGGATATAGGGGACCTAAAAGCAAGTACCTTAGGATATTCATTTCCATGCTTCTCTTTCATGCCGTTTCTGCAGAGGGTGTAGTTGTAGAATCGGGAGTTTTTGACTAAACCCACCCACTCCTTCCAGCCAGGCGGGACGTAGGAGCCGTTGTATTCGTTCAGGTACTTCCCGAAGAAGGCTGAGACAAGAGACAGAAAAAAAATAAACATCTCTATTTAGATTGCACTTTCCCATTGGAGAGGTTTCCGTACTGGGGTAAATTACGTGATAAAACAAGAGAACATTTACTGCCTGTTGTACTGCCGAATGTGTATGCACTTCTTCACTCGCACGGAAAACTGCAGCTGTTCTTAAATCACAGTACCAGAAACAATAACCGGGCACCTGTCTTCTTCTTCCGTACAGTTTAAATAACTGTGACAATGATACTAAAGCAAACGACTGCTAGGGAAATGGATTTTAAATAGCCGGTGGAATCATTCCAGTCACTTAAATAGAAGTCGTTTTGGTTCTGTGGTCCACTGAAACACAGTAAACAAAAACTGATTTGTGTTTTCTTTCAATAAGAATAGGCTGCTTTCCTAATTGCCTTTTCTCATTTCGGTAAACTCACAGATATAAACGCAACAGTGCTTATAAGTCTTTTCCAGCAACCGCAAATGAGGCTCATGTACAACGCTTAAAAAGCACAGACAGGAAAAAAGCATCATTCATCTTGAAATTCCTTTCCGGAAATTTGCCATAAAATACCACTATGCTGTAGTTTGAAGTTTAATCCAGCTTCTTTTTATTTCTGTTGACGCAGTAACTTTAGTTAGCAGTTATAGAACGGTCTGTTGGGAGCGAGCAGTTTCACAAGAGCAGGCAAGACATCGCTGTGTGTTAAAACAGCTGCTTTAAGAGAGTTGAACGCACCCCTTGTGTCTCATACAATTGCCATTTACCAATACTGAAGGTATGTGTATGTAGCTTGATACAAGATTTTACAATATCTTAGAAAAGAATAACACACGTTTATAGAGTGGTCAGTTTCGTATACATTGCATATAAATATATTAAATTTATTGCTTTTTTCAATGATTTTTAAAAATAAAATTAGAATTTTTCATAAACCTGTCACTTTTGAAAAGTAGATTAATAACTAATATTATTAACATGGGCTCAGGCAGCAACCTTGTAAAAATGTTTTTTTTTTAAATGTGTGTGACACAACGTCTGTAAATATCTTTAAAAAAAAAAAGGAAAGGGTTAAGGCTGTTGGTTTTATTCACATTCTGGAAGTCATTTATTTTCTCAGAGTAATCCAGGTTTTTAAACACAGACCACGCTGCAATATTTCACATAGCTATTTGCATTATGTCCGGGGGCAACAGAAGTCATGGAGTGCAGACCCTTCTGTAAAAATAAGCCCTGGTTATTCCCCGAAATCGAATAAAACTGAAGCAGTGTTTCAGCTCTAATTGTATTAGTAGTGGCTTTGGTTGCAGGTGTTAGCTGGGTTATAATGTTGAGGGTGAAGGCAAACAAATGATTCCAGCCTGTGGCACAAATTCTGTTATTTCATTTGTGCAGATTTCTATCAATCCTTCTATAACCCTGGTCTTTCAAACTAAAGCAAATATTGATCCATCTGCCATGTTCCACAACTTTATTATTATTATTATTATTATTATTATTATTATTATTATTATACTACTGGCAACTGAATTTCCATTACTTAATTTAAAAGTTATTACAGCAGAACACTGTACCATATACATCACTTCCCCTTTCCCATATAAAATACATGAAAAGATATAAAATACAGCAAATCTGGATGCAGCAATTGAAAATCTAAAGGCCAGTCCCGACCCGTGGAGCCGAGTTGCTCCTGCAGAGCGCTGTACCTGTGCGGTAGCCGGTGCTGTTGAGGTGCACTGCGAACGTGTGAGGCTCGTGCTGTGCCTGCCAGGAGGGGGAGGAGCAGTTCTCGTTGTTGGTGTAGGTGTTGTGGTTGTGCACGTACTTCCCAGTCAGCATGGAGGAGCGAGAGGGGCAGCACATGGGCGTGGTGACGAAGGCGTTGGAGAAGAGGGTGCCACCTCGCTCCATGATACGTCGCGTCTTGTTCATGGCTTGCAGGGAGCCTCCAAAAATACAGAAAATAACAATTATTCATTTTGTCAATTACATAAAAACGTACATGACCTTTTAAGAATAGAAGTGACAGAAAGAGGTTTTGTATGGTAAATGTGATGTGTGGCTGTGTCATAAAGCACCCCAGTGCAATCAACATGAAACCGTTTTAATAATAGAGAAGCGATTAATATCTGAAACCACACAATGCGTGCTTTATATTGATTCAGGAAATGTAATTTTCTTTTCGACGGTGAGCAGTGAGCAGAGCACAGCCCGTGCCAAAGTCTGTGAAACATGAATGTGTCGAATCCAAAACGGATACAAGAGATACAAAACACAGCACTTGCAAAGCCAGTCCACAGCGTGTCTGTCCAAGAGCTAAAGAGAGTCCAAGTTTATTAAAGGGTTTGTTTCCAAAAAAATATTAAATACTCCTTGCCAGACATTACATATTATACCGAAAACTGTAACTCTTTTGAGTAACACTTTACACTGTGTTTCTAACTACTGTGTATTTAATAGTATTTACTTAGCAAATACACGTGCACTTACACACACTTGCAATGTTATCATGCAAAAAGATGTACACATTAATGTGCTCAATGTGTAAATCTTTTTGAACGATATAACCCTAACCCTTTCCTGATACAATTCTGTACTTACATATATCATACTAAAAGATTTACACATTAAGTACAGGGTAACTATGCATAATACTATTGAACTGCTGTGATTTTAAACAGAATCCTCATTCAGAGGCATTGTTGTAGAAAAAAATAAATAAAGCTGTTCTTCCTTTTATTGGCAAAACAACAAGTCCCTTACTGTTTTTTTATGAACTTTATTTTCAGTTAGATTCAGATGAAGCTGATTTTTCCTGCCACAGTGTTTGTAGGTTCACTTCCTGTGTTACAGGCAATAGGACCCCCACCTGCACCTCGCACTCCCTTTTTTTTGCTGCACACAGGAAACGATGGGAGGTCAGGCAGTTTGTTACTGGGTGGAAACAGGTAATTTATATAAAACCCCAGCACAGGTTCACAGCAAATAGATGAAATGAACAGTGTTCTCAGCTATCACTTGAATATCACAACACTAATGAAGCCAAAAAAACAGACTGCTCGACTCAATTGCTCATTAAGTTTTACAGATTAGAGTTCATGATTACATTTGACAGTAAATGGAGTTTGTAAGTGTCTCTTGAGCCCTGCATCGAACTCACCTAGCTCAGTGTCCTGGTCATCGGTGAGGACGAGGATGATGTTGGGACGGATGTTTCTGCGGTCACGCTGGGCCCGGCTTTTCTGACGCTGGTTTGAGAGGAGCACCGAGCCGTTGGTGAGAGACATGACCCCCAGCACAAGGAGCAGCCCTGAAGACAGCCTCAATGCTGCCATCTTGTAAAGAGCTCAGCTCACTTCCTCAGGAGCAACTCAAGAGATTCCTCGTCTCTGCTTTCTGATGTTATCCTGGCAAGAAAAGAAAATGTATATAATAAATGATCTCAGCTTTTTGACGTTTGTGAATTTTAAAACTGAGAGAGAAATGGTACTGATGAAACAAAATTTCTTTGACGTAATTGTCAGAATATAATGTTCACACCATGTATACCAAATTCACACACAAAGTGTCCTTTTTTGTCCTTGTAAAAGTTTGTCCTAAACTCATAAATTACAGGACATTGATGTGTTTGCAATTATTATGCATTTGTTGGCCCTACTATTTATATGAAACATCTATCCTACACTATATGTGAATCTTCTTTTTCAGCAAGCGTATAGGGGTTAAAGGTTACAGTATTAAACCACTGCACCATTTAGACCCCGTCATTGACCTTGCAGTCCTTTTTTTTATTTGAAATTAGAAGTTAGCCATCCATGTACCATTGAGCAGACAATACAAAACGTCCTATTGCTATAGCTCTAGCGCGTAGAATATTACAAATGGATCCCGCTGTCCATTCATGCCCTGAATTCTATTAAGTTTGCTGTCACATTTCCAATCCCTTGTCAATTCTTGTAAAGATAAATTTCATGGAACAATTCAAATCAGATTGGATATTTCTGTTCCTCATCAGTTATTTTTTTATTGGCAGGTATTAAGACTGACACGTTATCTGGCTTTGGTTCAGTAATTCATAAGCTCTCTAACAAAACCAAGGGGAATACACCAGCAGTTTAGATTAACACCTGGAGACATGCTGGAAGACACCTGAAACACCAATATCTGCTCTGTTATTATTGTCCCACAGTTGCCTGGCAATGTGTTGCCAACTTTACCAGTAATTGCTAATTCAGTGTATTTTATAAACTTAGTTCCATTCAAAGTGTGCAGCAAAATATTTAAATGATGCAGCATATTGTAGGATGTATGCTGAAAAAAATACTTTTATAAAAAGCTTTTTATAATTCAGATATTGTGTTATTGTTTACCTTTTAATGTAATAATAATAATAATAATAATAATAATAATAATAATAATATGTACAGTATTTTCTTTAAAAAAAAATCTTAAAAGGGAAATGTCAAACCCACATTTTCTGCCTAAAATGGAAAAAGACATTTCAGCCCCACATTGCATGGTACACATTAATAATCCATTTAATTTACACCCATTAATAATTCATTAGCAAAGTATCATTTTCACTCCTGCATTTAATAATTATCTGGAAATAAACACATGGGTGACTTCTGAGGTGCTAATGGATGGGGAGTGCTGTATTTTACTGGGATTAGCAGCTCAAAGCAGAGAAATAAGTGAATGGAGAGGAGAAGGAAAATCATAACCCTTTCAATATGGGGTTGTTATTTTAGATGTACTCCACATGTCTTGTTAGGGTTAGTGTTTCACACCCTTTTATACATTAAATGTGACAAGTATACACAGTTGTGGACATACAGATCTGTGTAGCATCCCATCGGTACTGCTAACAGTGAATAACCCTTATTGAAGATTTGAGCAGTATGTAATACCCCTCAAGTACTGGGCCACCAATGTTACCCCTGCGTTTTCACAGAGTTAAACATGCACTATCATTGCAGTAACAGACTTGGGAATGTCAGTCTTGCAATCATCCCAGCCTCACATCAGAGAACCCCAGCTGTGTCCCAATATCCCAGCATCCCGCTTCAAACCCAAACCCCACTCTGGAGAGGACTCTCCCAGAGCTGGTGAACAGGGCTTTCCTTGAGTTTGGGAATCTAAAAGCTGATTTACTTTGTGACTTTGTATCTAGGGCTTTAAATTGCATTTAGTCTCTGGACCTTCAGAAAAGGACCCTTATGCTAAATTCCATTCTCCTGGTCAATAGCACAAGTCAGGCAGTGACAAATTCAATACAAGTTTCCCATTGTGACTCTGCAGTGTAAGTGTCCTGTATGTGCAGGTATACATGCAGTACACACGCTCCAGCTTAGCTTCGTATCTTTAAGGCAGACCCTTTTGACTAGTTTATTTTAGTTTTTTTTTTTTTGGTTAAAAACATTTTTACATGATGGCAGAAATGTGAACTGATGATAGTTATTCTGCCTTCTGTATATGTTACACACACATGTGTACATACCTGTATATCTAAAGAACTGCTCGTCACATTTGTTACATATATTTAGAAAAGATCTTATTAACTGCAATACAGCTGGACATACTTCAGTAGCTACTGAGAGTATAAGAATCTGGGGGCAAGACAAAGCTACCTTCTTATAATGGACAGAGTCATGCTGATCTACTGTTTCATGCAGCTGAGGGCTCTAATGCTAAATTTGCAATCGTAGCGGGGGATGACATGTTTGTTTTTGTACAAAGAGGTTTAATCCGACAAAACAGTTCTGTTAATTGAATAATTCTGCATAATCTACAGTATATAAAGCTACTAGTGAGTGTCAGAGGGGACTCCCGCTGTGAACGTTTACAAATGAACAGAAGCAGGGACTAGAAATACGGGGCAAGCTTATCAGGGCTCATTAAACACTCAAAGACACTAATGTTAGCGTTTTACATCTACTTAGCAAAGCAAACCCCATTAACTTCCCACTTTCTTTTTTTTTTTTAAAGATTTGTATAATTCACTTTCAGGGCTTGCCAATGCCTTACACGACGTATAAAACAAACATATGACTGCAAAATGATTGAGCCTTTATTGTAGAATTTAGCAATTAACCCATCTGGCCCAACGTCAAAGACTTGTGGCGTGAAAGCTGTTGCTTTTCATCTCTATTCTTCTCACGTGTAGCCTTACATGATAAAGAATACATGAAAATTCAAAATGAAAGGGGAAACAGTTCGATTCGAGAGGACTTCCCTTTGAGCGCATTGAAGACAATAAAAATGAATAAATACGTCTCAAATTATTGTCAGTATGAGCCCTATAGCCACCTGAAAGCGCTATCAAAATCTAAAACACCACTAGTGGCACTGTCACTGCCATCCCCATATGAAATAAATTGTACATAAACTGCAGTAGGTTGGTAAAGTACAGTTCAGCACCCAGCAGCACTCTGTGCACACAGAGACTGCCGTTTAAGGGTTTTGTGAATGTACAGTACTGCTTGTAAACACTAAGGGGCAATGGCATGGACTTCCATCATGCAAGTCTTTAGTCAGATACATGAATGCACACTAATGCTGACCTGAAGGACAGGATAGAGCAGGACAAGGAATTATACTCAAGGTCTTGACTTTACAACTGTGACAACTCAGTGAACCACCGTAATATTCATAAAATCAAAATAAATATTCTATCCACATTCATTCTGTGCATTCATTTATATTACCCTCCCAATACACTTTTGATCCTCCTCAGCTGAAATAAATCCCAATGAATCTAATGGCTTAGAAGGCTGGCCATTTCCCAGCAGTGCTCAGCAGTACATTGGAAGAACTTGATTAGCATCCCTTGATAGCTTCACACAAGTGGTTTTCAAAGCTTTGCTTGTGGGCAGATTTGTGCCCCCCAAGGCACCTGACATAATCTGGAATTCTACACTATTGATAAAGTAGTGGAGGAACGAAAGCCACTACCATCCACACGCTATGCTGCAACGCTCTGCTATTGTACCATCTCATAAATCTGAATTTTACTGCATTTTTATATTACATTTCAGAGTACGTAAAGCAGTTACTTAACTCACTATAATAAAACAAATGATCATGGCCTCATCCTTATGGAAAATACACAGGCTAAAAAACGTTGAGAGCTACTGCCCTATGCCATACTGACAGCATGGGGTTCATTTTTTAAACATTGAATATATGGGATTTTGGGCTGTGCTTCTCATGTGTTGTGTATAATTCAAGTATCTTCTATTCGGATTCAGCTCTCAAAAAGCATGTATACTCTTTTTTGGATATCCGCTTGCCAATTTGATGATGATTATCTAAATGTTTCCTCATGTGTAGGACAGCAGGACAGATCCCGCTAAAATCAAGGGACTCGTGTCTTGCTGTATGTTTCCTTTATATAAAAGACGTCCATATGGAATTCCATAAAATATTAAAAACCCATCTGCCAGTAATAACCTAAAGAAGAAGAATCGGAAAATTCAAAACGACACGTACTGTAATCATAACATTTAAAATTGAATATAAAACCAGTTATATTGTGTTGAAATGTCTCACTCCCCAGAGCTGTCAACTTTATTGTCTTCATATTAAAGAAATATTTTTAACAGTTATTATTACTGTGCCATATCTAGCCCTGGATGGAAAACAGAGTGTCGTTCAATTTATTTAATACTTTCACATTATTAGTAAAAGCACTTTTTGTTTATTTACTAGAAGTGGCTCTTGTGGTAGCTTGTTATTTTTTGGCTTCCAGACTCTTGCTGTTTGCTTTAGTAAAATGTACACATTTGCTTACCATGAGTACTCAATATAGCTATGTAACTATATTTATAGTTATATTAAAAATAAATAAATACATAAATAAATCGTCCAGCGCTTAGTAAAGGAGACACTGATTTAAAAAAAAAATGTATCCATTGAACCCGTGTCACTGGTGTCACCAAAACAGCCAGCAATGCGGAATTCTCCAAGCATTAACTGTTCACGTCTGGTACAATTATCTCAAAACTCGCTTTACACCCAATGGGCAGTCTGTATGATTCTGTACCAACAACATAAAAAAACACTTGCCTTGTTACAGTACAAGTGTGCATTCACATCTTCTTCAACAAACCCTTGGAGCAAAAAATAATTTCTCTTCATTACAACTACACAACTACCTTTTCTCTTAAAGGAATGGGGAAAAATGATCAATTGAGAACGTTGGTTGAGCTTTATAGTAACCTGGCAACCATTACCGGTAATTACAGTGTCATTAATGAGGTCATGACATGTCATGCTGTACCTGGAAAAACATAACATAAGGTTAGCATTGGGGCTAGGTTTATGGGTAATACAATGAAATTATACCATTTTATAATAATGGTAATTGCTGGGCTTATATATTCACATTTATATTATTATTGCAATATATTCAAACCCTTTTTTTCACTTTTTCTGATGAGGTCCAATGTCAATGCTTTAGAAAACGCTGTGCTGTATATCTATGGACGATATAAACATTACACCATCTGCTCTGTAACATCTGAGTCATTAGAGATACAACACTAACAGAGTTCCACTGCCTTGATGCATTAAAGAGACAACTCAGGGTTAGAAGCAGTACAGTCTTATTGTGTTTTTCACATTTTATCAAATATTGAATGTGTTTATTGAGTTGTAGATCAGAGAGGTTCAGTTTGCAGCTTCTTTTGTGAATTGCGTATATACATTTTTTGTTTTAGTTTCAGTATATATATATATATATATATATATATATATATATATATATATATAATATTATTTATTCACATTCGTCTTCACTATGTAGTTCACTATGTAGTATATATATATATATAGTGAACTACATTATAAACAGATCCAGATCCCATACCTCCTATTCTAGTGACTGTAAAGCTACAGCTTGCTAGAAATTAGAAACATTATCCTTTATCATGCACACACTAGAGAACCAATGGTTTAGCCTCTTTTGGAAACTAATTAAAAAACTAAGGGTATTAAACATTCCTCTGTGTACTTGGAGTGCACCCCTATACACTTATTAGTCTGAAAAATAGATCTAATAATCCCCACAAGTAAATCATATTGTTCCATCTACAGTGCCGCACCGAAACAAGCCTATTGAAAGAATTGTACCTTTTTAAAAAGGTAAGCTAAGCATGTCATTCTTAATCCAAGCAGAAAGAAGCCTTTACTGTAGCAGAGACTTCACTTTAAGCACTAGATGCACTTCTTCCATCAACATCAAAATGCTGACATCTAAATAACCTTCCATCCAAACTTCTTACCTCATTTGGTGCAGCACCAGTATTTCACTCAATATTTCCATTACTGAGCAGCCCAGTAATAGCCAGAGGAACTACAGGTCCATTGCTTACTGTTCGATCCAGGCAGCAGCATGCAGAGTGAAGAAGAGAGCCAGTCTCTCCAGTTTGCTTGCTCGCTCCCTCCCTCCCTCACAAACACCGTCTCTCTCTCTCTCTCTCTCTCTCTCTCTCTCTCTCTCTCTCTCTCTCTCTCTCTCTCACTCTCAATAGCCTCTGCATGTACTAGTTTAATGTCTGCCTATTCCTTCTCCTCCTTTCTAATACACAGAGATGGAGAAGTGGATTATGTACGATAGGCACACACACACACACACACACACACACGCGCACACACACACATATCTATTGCATCACACTGGGGGGTCCACGACTGTATGGGATAGCAAGCAAAGGCTAGTGCTGGTAATATTGTTTGACTGATTTGTAATCTTTAGGACCACATGGGGCTTTCTTTTTTAAAGCTGTGGAGCACAGCAGGATATTGTAGTGACACATTACATATAATATAAAAAAGTTTATTTTAACGCCTTGGTTTCATAAACCAAATCACACTTAAAGTAGAGTAGTCTTTATTGATTAATCAGGGTGCATAACACATTTATACTGTATATTATACACAATGTGTTTTGACACTTTTATTGTCAGTTATTGGAATCTATGGTAAATGTCTATATTCAATCTGCACTGACTGTTTTCAGTGTTTATGCACAAATAAGCATAGAGTAGAAGATGCAAACTAAACTTTTTTTTAAGTTCTAAAGGATATAATTTTTCCTGCTTTAATTGCCACCCAGAAAGAATCCCACACAGAGAGTTCTGAACCCCATAAAAAAACAAACAAAAAAAAACAAAAACTATGAGCTGCTAAATGCAGCACTTCACATCTGAACAGAAAGGAAATAGATTGCTGGACTTCCAGTCAATAGCTTCTGATGAATCCCCTCCAACAACCCCTAGCAAAAAGATTAACATACAAATTGTTATTCCGGCACTGAAATGGACGTGCACTCACAGATTAATGCATGCATAATTGAGTGTTTAAGTGATTAATGGGTTTCACACGGACACAGCTGCGGCTCTATACTGCAGAATGTGGATTTAATGAACCTTCAGTGGTCCAATAGATTTGTGCAGTAGAAAAGCTATTTGTTTGATTGATAAAGTGTCATTTAAAATGATCTGTTCTTGGCAGTGCAACACATTTTCTTTTCTTTCTCAGGGTGTACACCTATGGACAGGACAAAGCTGGTGTGTCGGTTTTATTTAGCACCGCAAATCTTAGAGGCTAAGCAACTTGATCACCTGAAATATCAACTTTGCCACATCTAGGACACACAAGCCGATGGCTGTGTTTTAAAAAGCTTACATTGCTTAAAAAAGCAGTTCTATATAAATTCATCTCATAGCAAGCCTTCCAGGCACATCAGCGTTCAATATGTCCTACCTCAATAGGTCCCTGAAGTAAACTAGGCTTATAGTATTAAAATGTAAAGGTATCAAACTTAATGAAATTGCTTCAACTGTGAACTGTGAGTCACTTGCAGTTTGTAATTAAGACATGTGGGAATACAATAAATAAATACAAATAAAATAAAATGCTGCCCAGGCTTGCACTGGGACACAATACACAATGAAAAACCCTTAATCTTATACTGTATGCAAAAGGTTTTTTAAAATGTTCCATTACACACGTTTGTAACTTGCTCTAACATGTATTTATAAATGATGCTTGTGTAATTAACAGGGTCTCTGGTATCTGGTATATTGCAATAATGAACATTAAAACACTACTGTGGTGCACTGTGGCGCTTGTTTACTGGATAATTAGACTGAGCTAAGCTTCTCTCTCCACCAGACTAATCTCAAGCACAGTGAAAACAGAATCAAGTAATAATACAATATTACGGATAACAGAACTTCCTTCTTAACTCTTTCAGCACAAATACGCTTTACAAAAAGACAACGCTGCCATAAATAATTCAATCATTTCAGTGTCTTATATGGAAATATGTCCATATTTATTTTCCCTAGAACTCCTTAGAGGTCTGCCGTGTTGAGAAATTCAGTTGTGTTTTTTACATAACATGATTGTGTCCCTTGTTGCTGAATATTGTAATTGAACAAAAAAAAAATTCAGGAAATATACATTAAATATATACCTTCTCTTAATGGAAATCTGGTCTGAATAACGAGACTGATACAAACCACAAAGGTACAGAAAAAAATACTTGCTTTGATAAATCAATCCGAAGACAGCAAATAGCTTTGTAAACACAGTTTACAGTACGGGAAATGCAAGCAAACAAAAAAGAAACGACAGAAACGTCTGAAGTTCAGTTTAACACAGCAGGAGGAGGGGCGAGATGGTGAGCAGTAATTCTCTAGTTCCCCCTCAACTGATCAATAGTCACTCAAACTGTCAAAAAGATCCTGTAAAGAACTCAGAATCAATTGAGATCATAAAACAGGGTGTATGCAGCGACTTTAGATCCAATTAAAGTTTAAGAGATCCCCTAAATCCTTCCCCTGTCTGCCTGCCAGTGACTGATGTATCAATATTTCTCTGCTCTTAGGAATAACCAACCTTCAGTGGCCTACCCTGACCTATTCCTACATGTGCAAATAAATGTTGACGTTTCTGGCTATAATATGCATTTTTTTTGTTAAGGCTAAAGTGTTAAACAAGTTGGTAGAAGGTCTCACAATTCTTGAATCTTCAGCCTACCATCTGCTCTAACGCAGTGCCGATCAAGCAGGCCTCAGACCGGAAAGGAGGCGTAAAGATGAAACAGAAGGCCGGGTTTCAGAACAGAAGTTTTATTACGTATGCATCCAGGTTAACATATTCTCCCGGGACGGAATTCTTGCGATTTGTTGGCAGCCCATAACTCATTTCTCATTCGTACTGGATCTTGACTAAATAAAATGTCATAGAGGTTGATGTGTACAGATAACAGCATAAAACAACATTGAATAAATGTATCACATCAATTTATTTATCAGTCTGTCAAACCCCTGAACGTCAAAACAACAACAAAAAGGAGAATTGCGTCAGGAAATTTGATTTTGTTTTATTTTCAGCAACTATTCTTGAATGATTTAAAAAAAAAAAAAAAAAAAAGAAAAAACACCAGCGGCAAAATAAAGTATGAACTGATTAGGGAGAGTGTACTGTATGATCTGCATTATTATAACGTAACAAACATATTCTGTGTCATTTATTTCAACAGCATGCAGCAGTATGTTACAGTATGTCTTTAAAAATCTCGACGCTCGGGTTTTGCCTTGACCTCTGGATGATGTAACCAGATCTAATTAAACATACTGCCGACTCCAGGTCAAACACACCAGATTCAGAATCTAAATCACAAGGGTTTTTATTTAACCTCCTTGTCGTACCTCTTGTTGCTGAGTCTGCATTCATCAGCTTTGTTTTAGACTGTCACAGGAAGAGAGAAACTTGCTGGTTTTCATTGAATTTACCCACAAAAGGCACTCAAATTCAAATTGCAAAGTGACAGGTCTCTTTGGTTAACAATATATTCTAGAATAAAATATTCATCAAGAGTACTGTCTTACCCCACGCTCTCTGTAGCCATGTTGAATTAATTTACTGCAGGAATATTAAAGCACAGCTACAACTGTAAAAAAAGATTGGTGTCAGCAAGCGGTAGCATCAATAGGATTTTGAAGCTGGACCTAACTGCTGTATCTCAACAATTGAACCCTAACAAGTATACACTAGTGCACCACCTGCAGTGTGGGGACTGAGGGGTCTAAACACTCTGCATGCCCCCCGGTTAGCATTATCCAATGGAAGATACGTTCTTTCAAGCAATCTAGGTTACAGGGTAGGCAGCACAATGGCAGTGCCCTCTAGTGAAGATCTGTTCCTCCTCTTTGTTGGATTCAGCAATGCTTCATTTTGGCAGGGACTTTATTTTGTGCTTCCAAGGCTTTAGCTCTCCTGTGAGGCCGAGTTAATCTTAAAGAATGAGATGGATGCAGTCATTTACAATAAAGTTTAATGCTTGGGATATTGAAGTGGCCTCTCGGCTGACCTTCAAGAGGAGACACAAACCCCTCGGTGGCTCCAATTCAATTTCTTCACTGTAAAGCAGAGGACCGAGAGTTGTAATAACGTTTGTTTACAAAGAAAAGAACAGCCAAGGTCCCTGAGAGGACAAACATTAAGTGGGAGGATGGGGGCGATCTTTAAACACACTTGGAGCTGAGAGGAAGAAATACATCTTTCCCCTAGCCAACAAATGCTCAACTGGTATGGGGAGAGTTCTGTCATGTCAGACTTACCGTCTGGTACCACAGTTCAACAGCTGCATAAAACATAAGCAAATCACATTATCTAAACATCCGGCCAGTCTTTAATGATGGAATCCGACAGTCAACCTGCTGAACTGACATTCAAAATGGTAACTCGTACAAGCAAGTACAGTGAATACTACACTTCATGGGAGCCAATGCAATGTTCTCATAAACAAACATGTCTCTCTCTCTCTCTCTCTCTCTCTCTCTCTCTCTCTCTCTCTCTCTCTCTAGTAAGATAGCAGGGAGAGGGTATGATTCCTCCCTGCATAAAACATGTGCGTATGCACATTTTGTTTAATTAGTTTTGTTAATTGTTTTATTGTTAATTATCCCCTGCACCTGGTGGTACTTGTAAATTAGAACCAGGTGCAGGGTATTTAAGAGGAGCAGTCAGTTTGCTCTAGGCTGCTGAGTAGAAGGAGACAGTGTGTGCTCTGGGTCTGAGCAGTCAATTGATAAGTCAGTGTTCTGTTTTTGTTTACGCCAGGTAAACGGGTTAGCCGTCCTGTGAGCTAGTCAGGGACCTGCACAACTGTATAGTTAGCGCTCCGAAGGAGTTAAGTGTTTATTTTGTTTTTGTTTGGTTGTTTATTAAAAAATAGCGTGCGTCAGAGCTTCAAAAATCAATTTCTGTGTCCTGGGTCTGTGTTTTAAAGGGGCAACAAACTGTGAGTGAGTGTGATTCTTTTACTATATATATATAATATATATATATATATATATATATATATATATATATATATATATATATGTATATATATATATATATTGTAAGATAGCGGGTAGTGAGAGATAGCAGGGAGGGGGTTAAAACCTCCCTGCGAGAGAAACATGTGCGGAATGCACCTTTTTGTTTGATTGTGTTGCTTTATTGTTTCATTTAATTTTCTAATTGATTTGTTAATTGTATTATTGTTTAGTTTAATTGTTTAATTGTTTTATTATTAATTATCATCCGCACCTGGGCGTTATTAAAAATTAGATCCAGGTGGCGGGGTTTAAAAGGAGAGCAGGCAGTCTGCTCGAGGCTGCTGAGTAGAAGGAGGCAGAAGAGGTGCTCTGTCTCCGGGTAGCCAGAGTTAAAAAAAAAAGTAAGTGCTGTATCAAACCTGTGTTTTTGTAAGGACGGGAAAACAGCTTAGCTGTCCCGTGTTAGACAGTGTGTTCCTGAAAGCTGAGTTAGTGCTCCAAGAAGAGTTAGGTGTTTATTTTGATTTTGTGTTTATTAAAATATAGCGCGTCAGCACTTGAAAACGCCATTTCTGTGTGCTGGGTCGTATTTTTAAAGGGGCACGAACCCGAGTGAGTGCCGCTCGTTTACATATGGTGTCAGAGATTGTGGGCGCCCTAAGACCCAGAAATGGATTTGTTACAAATGATCGAGCAGATCTCTAGGAATGCCGTTGCTCAGGCAGAGCAACTTGAGAGATGGGAGAGAGAGATGTGGTTGGCTCCATTGACGAGAAGGGAGCCAACAGAATTGGAGCTGCTGCTCCAAGAATGGGAGCAGGCTAGCGGAGCTCCGCAGCCTCCCGAGCCAGAGGGGGAGGAGCCGCCGCTTCCGGAGCCCAGAGGGGAGGAGCCGCCGCTTCCGGAGCCCAGAGGGGAGCAGCCGCCGCTTCCGGAGCCCAGGGAGGAGGTGAAAAGCATACCTCCACCACAGCCCCAACCACCTCCCCTACGGTCCAGTCCGGCGCCGCTGCGTCCAGTCCCTCACCCCTTGCTCCAGGACACCCGGCCGGTCTTCCTGGACCTCCCTGTGCTGGGCCTAGAGCCCAGGAGTCTGCAACACTGGCCACAGCTCTGCCCCTGGTTCCCTGCTCCGCTCTCCTCGAGCACCCAGACGTCGCTGGGCTGCTGCCAGACGTCGCTGTCGCTCCCCCTGTTCGCTGCTTCGCTTCCCCTGGGTGATCGGACATCGCTACACTGGTTCCCAGGGGAAGATCTCTGTCCACTGCTGCATCCTCCAGTGCATCCTCCGGTCGCCCCTGTCGAACCGTTGGGTCCCCTTGTCGCCGGTGCGCGGTCCTTACCTGGCGGGGCCGGGATGTGGACCGATCCACCCTCAAGTCCGCCCGTGGAAAAGGGCGGAAAAGGACATTGATGGACTTGAGGTTGGGTGGTTAGGTTTTAAGGGAGGAGGTGGCCGTCTCGTGGCCTGTGTCTTGTAAAGACAGGGGGGGGGGATGTGTAAGATAGCGGGTAGTGAGAGACAGCAGGGAGGGGGTTAAAACCTCCCTGCGAGAGAAACATGTGCGGAATGCACCTTTTTGTTTGATTGTGTTGCTTTATTGTTTCATTTAATTTTCTAATTGATTTGTTAATTGTATTATTGTTTAGTTTAATTGTTTAATTGTTTTATTATTAATTATCATCCGCACCTGGGCGTTATTAAAAATTAGATCCAGGTGCGGGGTTTAAAAGGAGAGCAGGCAGTCTGCTCGAGGCTGCTGAGTAGAAGGAGGCAGAAGAGGTGCTCTGTCTCCGGGTAGCCAGAGTTAAAAAAAAAAAAAAAAGTGCTGTATCAAACCTGTGTTTTTGTAAGGACGGGAAAACAGCTTAGCTGTCCCGTGTTAGACAGTGTGTTCCTGAAAGTTGAGTTAGTGCTCCAAGAGGAGTTAGGTGTTTATTTTGATTTTGTGTTTATTAAAATATAGCGCGTCAGCGCTTGAAAACGCCATTTCTGTGTGCTGGGTCGTATTTTTAAAGGGGCACGAACCCGAGTGAGTGCCACTCGTTTACAATATATATATACATATATATATATATATATATGTATGTATGTATGTATGTATGTAAAATAATACGGATAACGCAACTTCCTTTTTAACTTTCAGCACCAATACATTTTACTAAAAGACAATGCTGCCATAAATCATTCAGTAATTTCAGTGTCTTATATGGAAATATGTCCTGTAGATATATAGTGCAAAGAGAACTGTTCTCTACAAGTTGGCATGTACCTTCTGCCTTATTATTTCCGTAAGCTCATTATTTTTTAAAGGGAACAGAAATAAACCAGGGGATAATACTTCACAGGGAGTGATTGCTCTCTCTGACCCAGCTCTGTCAACTGTACCTAAAATACAAAAACAGACTTTCTCCATACAAGATGATAACTAGCCAGGAAACTTTGGGGCCGGATTTAATAGTGTACTTTTTAAGTAAATGTACTTTAAACTTTACCTCAGTGTTATCTTTTGTTGGATTTTAATACATTTCCACAAAACAGAATTATTTCTAAAATTAGTTCAGAAAAGGCACTCAACAGATGTTGCCAAATATGTAAATACATCCCTCGGTCCTCTCTGGGGGACAGTTAAAAACCCAACTGCAAGAGAGATAAAAATAAATAAATAAATAAAATACCTGTAAATGACATGTATCCATGGTTACACAGAGTTCTGCTTTAATCCTTTCAGCATGAGGTTCAATCCCTAGGCTGAATACCCTGGCATTCCAGCTGCATGCTGCTCATTTACTGGATGAAATGCATACCCAGGGACTTCATATCTACTGGGAAGCAGGTTCTGTTTGTTCATCACACTGTCCAATAGCTGTTGGCGATGCCAAAGTCAAACCTGTGTCTGGGCATTAATGAAGCCTGTCCTTGTTAGCTCCTAAAGTTAATTAATCCTTTAACTAAGAGGCTTAGCTATTGCTGTCTCTCGTGCAGTTAATTTTAAGAATGGTCTCGTAGTTTATGACATCACCTAAACCCTAGATGGAATTATTTTCCTGTAACTCACTGAAGCCCATCTATTATTTTCTCTCTCCCTCTCTCTATATCTATATATCTATATATCTATATCTATACATATATATATATATATATATATATAGATACACACATATATATTATTATTATTATTATTTATTTCTTAGCAGACGCCCTTAGCCAGGGCGACTTACAATTATTACAAGATATCACATTATACATTATTTCACATTATACAGATATCACATTATTTTTTACATACAATTACCCTTATACAGTTGGGTTTTTACTGGAACAATCTAGGTAAAGTACCTTGCTGAAGGATACAGCAGCAGTGTCCCCCACCTGGGATTGAACCCACAACCCTCTGGTCAAGAGTCCAGAGCCCTAACCACTACTCCACACTGCTGCCCTTTTATTGGCCTATTACAGGTCAATAAAAATGCAATAGGCATACTATTATATTGGCAGTATAGTCCCGTGAAATTCTAGCACACTAACGTATTATCACTGTACCAGCCGTTGCATTAATATGATTTGAAACACATAAATATTGCGCAGTGGTCCTGACATGGTAGCAAAGTGCTAATGATAATGTACCATATGTGTCTGTTTCAAATCCAATTTACCTGCAGCTGTAGTGAGGATTAGCTGAAGTCTAAATATGGTATGCTCTAGCATAGACTCATAGCACTGCCACTGGATTTCAACTACCGACTCCATCTCTTTGGAAATAAAGCGTTTGCTGCTATTGAATGCTCTACCTTTCTCTCCCCCTCTCCCTCTTATTTATGTGCAGTACCGAAACAATGCTGCTCAATAATAATGTTTTTCTGTATGTGTGCACAGGCGACATGGGAGGGAGGCTGGTAAAAACATATTTTTCCTCTTGGGATACTGATTGCCCACCAGCGTCTTCCAGGGGAACAATTACTCTCCAGTTTCTCTTTCCTTTTGGATAAAAAGGATACAAAAAAAAACGAGTTTGGCCCAGAAGAGAGACCGGCGCAGGAAAAGACATCTGCTGCTGTTGTATAATAAAGTCATTAGGCAGGTGCCAAGAAAAAAAGAAGAAACAAATGTTTGGAAAATCTGGCTGTGCTCGAAGCTATGTAAATCTGAATTACCAGCTGAGGCCTTCCAGAGAGCAGCCTGCTTCCTTAGCTTTGCTGTAAACAATATCTGTAGAATAACAGGGCGGGACTCTGAAGTGCGTGCCTCTTTTATACTTATATTGATGCCTTTCAAAGTAGTTTGTGGGTATCCAATGGCAACAGAGTTTAAGGGGGATTATTTCAATATCCAGTTCTAAGGGTGTCTCAACACATGAAAACTCCACAAGGGTACTTTGGTGGGCAAATAGTCTCTGTCTATCATCTGATTGGTACACATCACTGTCAGTCCCGCCCCTTTTCAAAGGAACACCTTTCTCCCCAGCACTCTTCACAAGAGAAAATGCCTGAACACTGATTCTGTGAGTTAACAGAAAATTAATTACAAAACATACTACAAAAGAAAAATGCTTCAAACACTAAAATGATGATTAAAACATCACTGTCACTGTTTTCTGAAATTCAAACAAATTCAACTCGACAAAAACAAATATGACGGGCGGGATATAAACTGGATTATGCAGCAGTCAGCAAACCAGACGGAGAAAAAGTCCCCTGTCGGTAACAATAGTCTTCCCTCGGGTCAACAAAAGTCTACAGAACGTCATGTATACATTTTAAATAAAAAAAACAAAAAAAACCTTTTTTTTTCTCAATACACTAAATATTATTATTACTTTATTATTTTGAATTTCTCTTAAAGGAAAAAGTCTAAAGCTGGTAAGATCTGATTTTGTAGCCTCTCGATAGCTACAGTATCCCCATATACAATCTAATAACCAATCCATTTGCTGTACAGCATTGTGCTGCTACTTCAAAGTCCATTTGTCTGCAAGCAGCCCTGCATGAGGGTTATCTGCATTGTTAGTTACCGTACCAAGGTAATGCGTTTAGAACTTTCTAATAGCTGTTTTTCAGGATCTGGACACATGATCCACCCAGTTCTGTGTTAGGCTGGAACAGCTTGTAGAGATTGTATTTTATCACAATCCAGCACAATTCACAGAGTGCTTGAGCAGCACTTCTCTTTTCTCTGTGCTGTCAAACACAATCACGTACTACGTCCACAATAACTGACAGCTTCTCATCAATAAGACACGGTATGCCTATAGAGGCTTTTTAATGATCTCTCTAAAAATCAAGTGCCGGTAATTTCTTTGGGTATTTCAGATCGAGTCTGTGAACTCAGCTAATTACTGTGCTTCAGTGCAGAATGTGTAAAATATTTATCAATTAAGCTGAGTTGGTTCTTTTCTTCCCTTGTATTTTGGAAAGACGTTGCATTTCTCTTTGCCTCTGTTTTTGGTTTTATCCTGCCCTAACGTAACCTAAATAGATTTCTGAACTCCGTTTCTTCTATGGAAATGTTGAGAACCTGTTGTCCCAGTTTCCCATCAGTTTCAGATTCCTTGTTCTAAACTCTCTTTCCTGGGGATGGAAAGACACTTTGGCCATGATCACACCCATACCCTCACAGGATTGCTGGTTGATTTGAATTTGCACATGCAGCAACTGCACTGGACCGGAACCACTAAAACTTCAACACATTGTGGTATATCTGCTCTGGACCTCCTCTTTACATTTACTCTGCATCCAAGACTGAGTTTTTTTGTAATAAATGCATCAGCCACAGGGTTGCCCTCAGAAAGCTGCTTTGGCAAACACTGCAGCAGCAGCTGTCCACAATCTGTAGCACAATGGAACTTGGAAACACACGTCCAGATTGAAAAGGCAGAGCACAATGCTGCCAAAAAAAAAAAAAGCTTTCAGTTATATATTATTATTTATTAATATGCACTGACATAATGCAGCTTTGTCTGGTACAGGCTATGCTGCCGTTCAGTTATGTTGTCCAGCAGTGAAAGCGTATGATACGCACAGTAAGTTTGGTACCTTGCTGGTAAGATTGCTAGTGTTAATAAGAGCTATGAATATGACTTGGTTATTTGATTCCTTTATTAAAATCTGCTGCTTCCTCAGCGGAGCTGGTTATTAGGGCATTTTTTCATTCTTGTAGTAATGCAGCTCTTTGTGAGATGAACAGTAATCTCCCTCCTGTGAACAATGTTCCTGAGTATTTGATCCGTCTAGAACTGGGCTATTTATAACTGCTTCATTCTGTAATGACCTGCTCAGATACTCTGTGACTTTGGAAAGCTCATTTCTTTCCATTGTTTTTAGGTGTTATGTTACAATTGATGCACTAACCCAGTTTTGTTATTATATTAAATTCAACCAAGGTTTGCATCTAATTCCAAGTAACAAGTTAAAAAAAAAACATGGTCTGTTATCAATTCCTTAAGCCGTTATTAAAAACACATACATAATTGAAAGGTGCCATTGAAGTCTAAATAACCTGAGCTTGGTAACATAATCAACCCCTATGTTTTTGTAATGGTTTGCCATTATATTAACTGTACTAGATAGTGTATTATATATACTCTATGTAAAAAAAAAAATAATAATTTATTGCAAATACGTAAGCGCTTGTAGCCCTTGGGAACATTCTTTTTCTTGATTAATTTCACTTCTGACAAAACCAGGACACCATGTAAATGAGACTCCTATCCCCTCATTTCCTTTATCTTCTGATTTTTTTTAAAATTATTATTTATACATTTTTCGTGGAACATTGCTTTTTTTGACACAGTTTCATGGAAGTACAAAAAATAAAGGAATCAAATTATACTTAGGAAAACGCTGAAAACAAGAAAAGCCAAGGACTTTATACGAGGTCTTACAGGAAAGACAGAACTTGTGATTTAATGTTTTCCCTGGGCATTAATAGGTATTGTACTACAGTTTTGTGGTTCTCCTTGAGACCTTGTTTGCTGCAGTGATGGGCTGGCTATTCTTAGTCCTTGAAAGAATGATGAATCCATTATTTATGGTACCCGGCAATAAATCTCAGAGTTTAGCTCAAAGTGAGCACTTCTCGCTGCCTGGCTTCTTACATTACACTGTTATTCATCATGTTTAATCATTTAGGTCTGACTGCTGCTGCAGGAGTTTGGGGGCCCATGCAAGCTTGCAAGCAATTGATTTCCTCCCTTCTACCCTTTAGAACCAGGCTAAGGGATTCGCGTGCGTTTAATCACAAGAGGCATGCTGGAAGAGGGCAGCGGACCTTTGGAAATGTCAACAAGCTGATAAAGTGCATTATGATAAATTGAGATGAAACGCCAGTGGATAAATGAAATGATGATAAATTATCATAGGACTTCCTCGGACCATGGCTGACAAAACAGGTGTCTCTTTTCATCTCCATGATAAGGCTGATGGTCTGGATCAAGGGGAGGTTTTCTCATGGCTTTTGATGAACTCACTCTGCTTCAGGCCCAATGGGTTATGTGACAGACAGCACCCCTTAAAATATTTAACACCAGAAGTTTCCTCCAGCTTGGGTATTAAGGTTTCCATGACAACACAGAGCAAGACAACCAAAATGCTAGTTCATGACTCCTCCTCCATGCACAGAAGAGGTGTGGCCACAACCACACCGGGACTAGTGAATAAACGACTTTGCTTGCTTGTTTTTACCCAACTCCACCTGTCAACAAAATATCTAGGTATCCCCTCCTCAAATATCTACAAAACCATGTATTGAGCAAGTTCCCATGTGATTACATCAACTAACAAGATGTTGTTCACAAAGCCATTTCCTTGTAATGCGCAGTAGTGACCATGTAGATGCAGGGGCCATTGGTAATTACACAACTATCATGCCCTCTAGTCTGAAGTGCTACCCACGTACCTCTTCAGGGATAGCAATTGTTCTGCATACAGTATTTATCATTCCCAGTACTTGCGCGTGCGAGTAACTGTGGGACTTGCATGTGGAGACAGAAGGAAAAGCCTGTCTATTACATACACCAGTAGAAATGACACTCGAACAGCAGTGCAAAATGCTACCACCAGCATTACCAGAACTGATGCATTATAAATCATCTGATTAATTATCATCATTTACATATTTTTTAGTTCTTGCCAGAGAACCAGAACAAGATTACTCAGCACAATATGCTTCCTTCAAGCCAATTGCTGTCACACAGTGAAAAAGATGCTGTTTCTGCATGGCTTATGGGAAGCCATATTATATATATTCAATCCGTCCCTTGTCTTTTGTGGCTTGATTATAAGGTTCAATACTATGATTAAACTAGCACTAATTGGGTTCAATCTGAAGCTCATCTTCTAAAATTTGTACAGGATATTTTAATAGGGTTTCTAGCTAGGTTTGTGAGATTCCCTAAGCTTTAACACATACTGTAAGTTATTTAAACCAAACACACTGTTCATCACTCTTCAAGAAAACATGAGACTGGAACGACCAGCAGAGACAAGACAAATCAAGCTACCCAAACTTTACAATTTGTAATAAGGCTTTGTCACAGTTCATATTAACTGACAAATTAAATAAAAAATATATACGATACAATTGGCTCCAGTTAATACAAACAGTTAATTACAGTATATATTAAAACGGGCTAAAACAATTTCCTATAGAGTGGAGTTATAAAATGTTACAGCTATGCTTATCCGTATGCCTCCCTACTTCATTTTTGGAAATTACTCTAAATATTTAATGGGATTAGGCTTCAGCACAGCAGGGGCACACAGCCCTGCAGGCCGCGTAGGAGAGTACTGCCATTTCTACAGGGAAAGAGGTCCATCATATTCAAGTGATGACACACCATGAGGTATCCGGTAGATCGTCAGTCTTCACCTCTTTCAAAGAAATAAAAAAAGGTTTTGCTGCAAGCAGTCAGGCGTAAAATAGCGACAGTGCGAAATATGACCTCCTGTCAAAGGTTTAACACTCTATTAGTATGTCAAAATGAGTTTTTAAGTAAAACTGCTGCCTAATGAAACCTTTGGCTCTTTGCCCCACTCTGTAATGACCTCAGGCTGCGAATACCATCTCCAACAGGTCCCGTCTTCCTTCTCTGGCGCTGCAGTATTGATATTATATCTCTTTTCAGGGTGTTAATGACTGTGTCAATAAATAATACATCACTGGATCTCCTCTGGCTAATTCTAATTGCTATAATTTGTGTCTCCGAGTTGGATTGGGGCTTTATGTGTAATCTATACCATTGACTTGAAATTAGCTGACACACCCACACAAACACACCCATATCAAGAGCCCCCGGCGGACAAACAGCTGCATTTCAAGTTCATGGGCATCGCAGAACATGTTGGGCTCATGGGGAGGAAACAAATTTGGAGATTTGCTAGGCTGAATTACCAAGGCGCCAAGTAACTTGATACAAACCCCAGTGCAACTGGCCTCACACACTGCACTCCTGTCATAACAGTCCTCACACAGACATCATCGTGGCATCAGCTCGGCTCAGTCATTTGAAGGTTAGCTTGGTCTTTGAAGGTAAGGCTAAACTTATCTAGAAAGGTAGAGATTATTATGCATTGCATTTAGTTGTGCTACCAAACAAATCTTGATGCCAGTCCTCGGCTAATGCACTAGGTTCGCCTGAAGATTTGAAGTGAGCTGCAGACATTAAACTATGCCGGTTGTAATAACAGTTACATTATAAGAAAAGTATTTGCTCGTGCTAGACTACCTTCTTCCCAAATAATGGGAGTCCCGTTATTGCTAGGCTGGAAGTTAACCTCCTGTTTGCCCGTTAAACAGATTGAGTTAATAAAACCACTGTAGGAAATCTTGTCGTGGCGGGTAAGGGAGCAGGTACAGTTAGCAGGAACACAATATTCTTTGTGGTTTACGATATATCAATCACCGTCCGGCCTCCAGGCGCCTGCTAATAAAGCTCTGAAATTGTGAGCTGCTTTAACCAGTCTCTGGTGAGCCATTTCTCACACCGTACCCTTTATTCCCAGCCCACAACACTCCATAAATCTGCTGGCACTCCCGATTAACAACGCACTTTCTTACAGGACCTCAGTGATACCGACTGTCATAAACCTGTGACCTCTGTCTCCTGAAACATCACCCCTGCACCACATCTACCTCATCAAGGCTGCGTGTTATTATTCATTATTGCAACTGCTGTCATTTACTAGCTCTCCATGCTGAAGAAGCAGAGATGGCAGACAAAATACATAGGTACGCTCGAGGCTATGCTTTGGAGGATGTAAGAGATGCTAAATCACTGATGTTCTTGGACAGTTTGGATGTTTACAAAAATAAAAAATCTGTTTTCCCCCTCTTTAATGTAGTGCACTCAACACAAAGGATATTACACCCACACTCAAGCACAACAAATCATAACTTTACAAAATATCCATCCCCCATAATCCTTTAGTGAAATCCTGAAGTTCTAATTTTCCACAAAAAAATCTGCAGCAAAACTAGGGTTTTTTAAATCAATGCTTTACTGTATGGTTTAAATGTGATGAAGTAAGCAGTGTATTATAATCTGTTATAGTAGTGGTATAGCAGTGTTATTGTACTAGAAAACCATGTTTCAATGTTTAGCACAGTATAAATAACGAGCCTTCGTACGAGGATGTCGTCTCCAGTGTATATACAAGATAAACATTAATATTAAGACAAATGGAAATTATTTACTACAACACTAGTAACTTACTTAAGCACTGGTTCCCAGATCCCTTAAACAGTGGCCGTGTTTAGATTTGATAAGACAATTCAAATCACATCTAACAGTGTGTGTGTGAATCACTTCAATGTATAATATGTAAAAATGCCTATTTTAGTGATTTAAAGGATGGTGGCATAAAGATCTGCCAACATTTTGTTACTTCAAGCTCTTTGTATTCCTTTACCAGTCGGAAACTTTACATTGGAGAAATACTGTAGCCAAGAAAACCGAGCAAGCTGTCTGATTTTCTGCAGTCATCTTGAATATTGCATCAAATGCAGAAAGACATTCAAATGTAATACTAAGCTGATCTATTATACACAATGTATTTTCAAACACATTTGTATTCTTTCCCAGCAGGGGATAGGGTATTGTGGCTTCTTAAACCAAAGGTCATGATGTGAATGGCATACACTGTATTACACAGAAGCCCCCAAGGGATTCCCAGGAGAGAGAGAGTGATGCTCAGCTCATTAGAAGTGCCTGCGGACTGTGAAATGGTGGCTGTGCTTAGTTAGAAGCAAAGGAGATTAACTGACCACATCCAAACAAAAAACGGAATTAGAAAGCTGGGCTTTTTATCAACAAATATAAATGTGTAGGATACTGTTTATTGAACAAACAAAATCTGTTTTAGAACACAGATGCTTCTATGGGGCACTTTCCCCTTAATCTTCCTATAGCTAGACTGCCGCAAAGATATGTGACTATTTAAAAAAAGAAAACCGATGGCTTGAAAAGTTTTTTTTTTTTTCTCTATAAAATGTGTTTATGTTTTTTTTCGGATCAGATTTATTTGGACATTTGATGTTTATTGTCAGTATTCACCTATTCCCAATGCAGGGACGATTCCTCAGGCCAGGTTGTTAATAAGTACACAGTTTTCTGGACTGCGGCCTAGGAGATACGTACTGTACAAGGCGCTGCAGGATTCCCTTAGGAGTGGGGGGACCAGTTGGAAAAGATCAACCGAAACCTCTCGTGTGGAATTGGGCTGGGAGAGCTCTTTCTCACTGGATAAACCACAAGCAGAGTCAAGCTAAGCGCGTGACTCAAGCTATTCAAATGAAGCCCACATTAGTTTTCTGTGAAAACAAGCAGACCCAGTGCGTAGGTGCTGCTTATTCCATTCTCCCTCGGCAGTGCTGGGTTCTGAAAAAAGCAACAAAATGTGAAGGCAGGACTTGTGCGTCTCTTGCTGTAAAATAACTTGATTTCTTTAACTGCATTTTTTTTATTCCAGCTTTACTAACCCTTACACTACCCAAAAATCCATCATTACTATATTAGTTAGTTCATAATATACTATTATTAAAGCCACAGATAAGATTCTAAGATGAGTAGATACTAAGCCTTGCTGTTTATATCATCCCTTTTAAAACAGCACAACTTTGCCACTAGGTAAACTTTTAATGCAAGACAAAATAACCCTGAGCTATTTCCAGATGCTGCAACGTTCATTTAGTTTGGAGGTCATCTGAATCCCATTAAAAAAGCATTATCATAGAGTCTAAAAATATGAGCTAACAATCCAAATATTGATCCTAACCTAGGTTTCCAACAGCAACCGCAATAGTTTTACTATATTAACAAGACTGTAACAAAAAACGACATCTGCTTTCATATGTATATATATATATATATATATATATATATATATATATATATATACAGTATATATATATATATATATATATATATATATATATATATATATAGTATGAATACATTGTATTTTCTCTTTGTGTTTGCTACTGGAATTTGATTAATAGAACAAGGGTTCCTTTTAAAGCACATCATTTTTCCAGACAGTGTAACTATGTATTGTGTCTTCAGTTTCCTGTGTCGATTCAAGGACGTACTACATTTACAGAGCTTTTTAACATGCTTGTTTTGTTGGTATTTTTGTATCTCACAGTCAGATAGTTTCTGAAGTCTGTTTTGTTTGTTTGATTGTTAGTTGTTAGACGACTGACGCCACGAATAAGTGCTCACTAAGGAGCATGTGATCCCTTCTAAAAAAAACACAATGGACATATACAGGGTGAAAAAGTCCAAAGATAAAATTGTGGCAGAGGTAAACATTATCAGTATTTTGCAATACAAACCATGCAACCTATTGCACCTGTTCAATGGAAGAATTGTGTGAAAACTTTCCAGAAGCTCAGGAGCTAATTGTTAACATAAAAATTGCACCAAACCTGATATAATTCAAAGGCTCTTAAAACATACATCCTCTATTTAGCTTTTCATTTTGTAACACGATTTTTTTTTTTTGCTTTCACAAATGGAGGACAACGTGACAGAGTGGAGTAAAAGCTTTATAAACAGAGGTTTGGATTAAATCAGATCTGCGTTTCTTGTTTTAGGTCACACAATGCAATCACATTGGGATTACCTTGAGAAAAACAATAGCGTGGAAAGCATTGACCTAACCATGGCCTGTTACATAATCCCAGGGATACAGTCACAATCCTGAACTACTTTCCACTATCTGAAAGGACCCAATATGTGTTATAGAAGGATGCTAACCTCTGCTTCAGAGCTGAACCATTTCTAGCTCGCTATGTTCTGTGTTTTATAAAATAAATATGTATTAAGATATCGTAGACAAATAAAACCATGGCATGTTATTGTACTACTGAAACTCTACTGTATCACTGTGAAGCGGTCACAAAATGCCACTTAATACAGTCTCAAGTACGGTACAGAAGTTACCTTGAGGTTCTACTACTTAAGGAACAGCCTCCCTCTCTACTACAGCAACCTATTGACTGTAATAAAAGATGTTTGTGAATAATCTAAGATGAACTAAACAACTGGATTGCAGAGCATACATTGCCATGTAATGCCATGGTAATAACTGGGTAACTACCAATGGTTCCTGCTCTTGGTAACTCCTGTAGTACGTGTGTAATTACATTGAGGTGACCTGAACCACAGTGTTACCGTGTACTCACATCAGACCTTCCAATCTGAAAGGATACTGAAACAATTAAGAGCTGTCAAAATCAAATACATGTGCCCTTGGTATTGTTTGCAGCGTTGTTCACTTGTACATCCATCATGTTCATGTTGCTGGAGACCGCGCTGTGAGAAATGAATAATAGCAGCTACACTTTAATTAACTCCACTCTATTATCTGTTGCCTGAAGGAATACATTTGATGGTATATGATTACATGCCGCTCTTGCAAGAAAAGATTCAAAGATCAAAAGAGAAAATGCTGTAGATGCTTTGATTACGTATAAGGATTACTCGCATCCTTGCTATATTGGTGCTCTTATTAACATAATACTGCCTCTCAAGAATGCAAATAAACCAAGACCGTTCATCACTTCCCATGGACTTATCTGGACAGCCAGTACCTAAAAGTACACCATCATGCCTTTGATTTTGTTTTCCCGCTCTCTATTAATGGGATGGTGCTTTTAGCATTTATTCCATAAAAACAAACACACAAAAACACATTGCTTGAATTGTCAAGAGAAAAAAAAACTAAGAATATTGGGTGATGCCTTCCTGTGTAGAGATTCCTGGAGCCTGGCCTCTTTGCACCTCCATCCCTCTGTAGATCTTCATGCTTCATTCGTTCAGCGCAATGATTTCAGTCAGTCTGTTTTTTAAATCAAGGGAGAATCTAGCAGATTGAAAGTCTGGAGTCAGAAATTGTGTAGGATTCCATTTGACCAGCAATGCTCTTCGGATGGTGCAGTACAGTGCTTGCAGCTCCAGCATATTAAACTTGGACGCTCACTAAATGTAATTCTGACCATACCTCTCAGACTCGTTATATATTGGATCCATACTATGGCATAGCGAGTGTTTCAAAGCAGTTCACCGATCATTCCGTTTGCACCAATGTCAAGTTTGTCCACAACATTTTTTTTTTTTTTTTTAGGAAAGACAAAAATGAAATGTCAATATTATAAAACTAACAAGAGGCAACTTAGATTAGAGTAAGTGCAGCAGCTACCTCCAGTCCTTGCTATCTCAGATATTATTCATGAGCTGATTCACCCATCAGTCTGTAATGCATGTCCAAAGAGGAGTTAATAGTAAACTAAAAACAAAAAAAGGAGCAGTGTAGCCAATTACTGTACAGTTCAAACAGCCAGCTGGAATGGTGTGCTAGAGATGGGTGTGGTTGGTAAGACTGGAAATGAATACATAGCTCTGATAATGAAAGGCAGGTACTGTAGGAAACTTAGACACCAATAACAGAATAAAACTACTCATCTGTTAGTGCAACCTTTTCCTTTGAATCTGCTGTATCTGTAATATTTGAGACATTTGTTGAAGAAAGCAACATATACATCACAGAAAACCAAAGTGTCAAATACTGGCCCATCACCGGCTTATAAAAAAGAATGTAAACACCATTATTTATTTTTTTTAAGAGCGGTGCTGAACACTGGCTTATTGCTGCAGCTATTTTAATAATCCAGAATTTCATCTCCGGAATCTTTCGGAGAGGTATTTTCCAATGTGTGAAATCATTAGACCACAGATCGTCTGTTAGGCTACATAAATACCTCTTTAATTAGCGGAGTAATGATATGCCCTGGCAGTGCCAAGTACCAGTGGATGGTTTCCTGTCATGTGACTTGTGAAAACACACAGAGACCAAGGTCGAGAATGCCTGCCAGCGCAGACAGACAGTCTCATCAGACCACTCTCTGCCACAGATGAAATACCCTGGTCGCCAACTAGTCTGTCAACACGGTCTCAATAGAAAAACACCTTTTCAACGGCAAACAATCTGGCTCATGTATGTCAAATGTTTTTGTCCCTGTGTCATCCCCCAAGAGTTTGAAAAAGAATATAACCTTCTGCCGGGTAGTGACCAATTTTCCATTCTAGTCACTGACAAAAATCACAAGGAGCTATTCCAGTGGCAACTTCAAAAGAGCTTTACATGGTTGTTTTAGCTTCTGAAAGGGATGAACAAGAAATGTAATATAGCTACATAAATACAAATTGACACGGTACAGCATCTCAGCATATACTGCAATGGATGTGTCGTTACATTCATTTAAAATATATACATATGTCAATTGCCAACATGATAATCTTGAAACTAAATGTGTTTTGGGGCATCTTTTTAATTTCGTTTTATGATATGGATTTACTGAGTGTTTGCTATTTCAGTTTATACGTTTTTAGTATTATATGTATATGTATTTAATAACTTATTTATCCTAGACCAAAGCTGTTGTGATAACTATTCTGAATCTACAGTTATGGCCAAAAGTTTTGCATCACCTAGAATTTTATGATTGAGACATCACTTAAAGAAAAAAAATATATATATATATGAACATAATTTAGATATTTTATTTAACATCATGTAATCAAAGAAACTACCAACTGATATCACAAAAGTCTACCGGAAACCATAATAGCATTAAAGTATTTCATGTTAGATTTCGAAATGTCACATTTTTCAATTGTCAGTTTTTTGTTAAGTATATATGGAAAAATACAAAGCGGTATGCAATTCAACATGTTAACGTAACATTATTCAGCAGGTTTCATTCGACTTTATGAAGCAAAATGAGTTAATTTCATAGCTGTACAGTCAAAGGGAACCTGAATTTCCCTGCAGCTGCCCGCAGTCCCCTTCACTTAGCTGGCTGGCTGGCTGGCTGGCAGTCATGTGGTTTGGCAGCCGCTTAGAGGCTTTTTTGGGGGGGTTTCCAACACAGACACGCAGATTCTGTTGACAAAGCATGGCGTCTCCTGCTGTCAGACCATTTTGTGAGCCGAAACTGGTGAAAATCAATTAGACTTACTTACAATTGAGTGTTTTCAACTGCTCATAACAGTCTGTCGCTGGGAGCATAAGCAGAGGTAGGTGTCAACTGGATTCATTTGGCTTAAGCTAAGGAATTCAAGCTGTTTTGGGTCAGACTGGTGCAGGTGTACCTTGTCCAAATGAGACTGATCAAAAGGCGTACTTGCCAGCATTTTAAAAGCTTTTTTTCCCCCCTGCTAGCTAAGGTTTGATTGTGACTCCACATGTGTTCCAATATTATTATTGCTACAAGAAAGCATGAAAAGCAGCACAAATCGATAGCACAGTTTTCAATTTGGAATAATCTGAAGGCATTAGAGCAACATTTGTGCAATAGGTGAGCAATGTCTGTGATGCAATTCCTTACTACAATAACTGTTTGCACAAAGTTAGGTTGTGTCTTTTGAAATAACAATGTAGTTACAGTACAAATAAAGAAAACACGGCTGCACCTACAATAAATCCATCGGTCACGTTTCCTGCTATTCATTTCTGCTGAAACATTACCAAGAGGAAGGGATGATTTCACTGGCTCTCTGTTTACTTTAACACCTAATAATAAATGCATGACTGGCAATAAAATAAATAGCGTTGTTTTGATGGAGTGGGCATGTCCAATTTCCTGCAATTTTTCACAGCTTCCCCCAACTGGAAAACTTTCTGATGTACTTGAACAAGGTGCTACACATCAGAATCTTAACAAGGCTGGCCCTTTGCTTTGAGAAGATGAAACCAGCAGGACCTACCCTTATCACAGAAGTGTGAACAATACCGAAACAGCTTGATCTCCATTAGACCTCCTGAGCTGTACACATTTCATTCCACATGGCCTTGGATGTCACAGCTAGAATTGCAATACCATCAGTGGCACACATGCTCTGACTCTACAATGCTGAACCTAAAAAACCCTTTAAAAACTTAAGAGTTTCATCAGATTTTCTTGTCGGCTCACACAAGCCTCGCAGACATGCAAGCAAACATCTACCAAATGCAATCAAAATGCAATTCCTGTACTGAACTATACAAAGCTATAAAAATGAAACACATTTTAAAAAAATCATTTCCAAAGATCCCCTCCACTTACTGTAAGATTAAACTCTCTTCGTATTACCTATCTTAGTCTTCCTTTGCAAAATGAAAGCCTTTTATTTTGCAGACAATATGTGGTAAAGCATGGCTTTCTTAAACAAAGGAAACATTTTTATTACATTCAAGCCAATTCGATACATCTCTGTCAGTCTCTAGTCCTGGAAATACTACCAGAAACTTAATCAATTCTAGGCCAAATGTTTCGACTACAAATTATTTTCAAAGTCTTTAAATCTTGTCTTGAGAGTGTCTAATAGTCATGGGTATATCCAGACCTAACCCTACACTATGCCGTGCAGTATACATTTGTCATTTGACCTCTTTATGTCGTTACCTAATATTCTGCAGCAGAAGTGGCTTTGAGGTCAACAAGACAACTGCTGGTAAATCAGTTTTTACTAGTCAATAAATGTCTGTAAATAAATACAGATAACAGATCAGATGTAATGATTGAAGTTATAGATATGACTACAAGACCCTGACATTCCCGAGACGCTAGTCTGTGTGTATGTTTGGAGCATGCAATTATGTTATATTTATCGTATTCTATATGGCATCTTTAAGCCAAAGAAAAGTCTTCTAATAGTATTTCTGCATATTTTAGGATTGAGTGTTTTGAGTTATTTCTTTTTGAAATTGCAATTGGTAGGATGTGGTGGTTGTATATTAGCAATGCATTATTTTTCATAATCATCACAGCTAACAGATACATAACAATTAGGATGTCGTTACGTCGCACAGTGTGCTGGTTGAGAAGTGGTCTTTGTATCTGTCGGGTAGAGGCGTTGGGAGTGTGGTAGATGCTTATTGTGGATATTTTAGGATTTGCTGACAGACCACAGATTTGAAACGTCTGAGCTAATCATTATAAATAAGTCCTCTCAAAACAGAATAAGTGCCACAGACATGCTTAGTCTGACAATATCATGCATTAAAAAGGGCTGCAATGTGTCTTAATTTTTCATATGAGTTATGGTTGTGAAGATTCTCTGTTTGCCAATAGAGAGAGAAAATATTCATACACCCAACAACCCATTATGCCCAAAATTACAATGTATCCTTATAACTATGCATCTCATTTTCTAAATGTAATAACGGGTCTTAAACAGAGCATCTCAAACTATTTTAAATCTGCACAATGATGATGCTCCTTTGGAAATGATTGACGACTTACAGTATTGAGGCTACAGCATGTCATCATAATACAGGTAACTGCATATTGCAATAGAGGTGCTGTTCTTGATTCAAGCAGAACACATTAATGCATAGCTATTATTAGCAATTAAAATTGAGTATTCTTTTACCTGAACCAAAAGTGTTCATTTAACTAATGGAAACCCGTAAACCACTATAAGTGCTACTGTAAGTGTTCTGAAGTGGAGCAAGCACCTCATATTCGAAGGCTGTTTTATTTGAAATATTCCATTTTTATTTCATAACAGAGATTGCATCTGTTTATGTTTTAGATATGTCAAAGTATGTTAAACTACCCCTGTCTATGCTTAGGATGACTGCAGGTCTGCAGCTGCAGAAAAAAATATATATTTTGACACCAACAACTATATTCGATTGCAAACTTGGTGTCTCAATCGAATGCCCTTTTTATTGCTGTTAAACTACAGATGTTTGTCATATGGGCTATAATGGTTATTCAGATACATGCAGTATGCTGCTATACAGCTGTAAACATCTGTATATGTCAGCAAACATCTGTACACAATTGTTTTGACGGGGAACCATTTGAATTGCTGCAATTTCCAAGCGTTAAATGTTCATTTTAAAAGCTTTTCTACAGCAATTTAAGAAATAAAAATATATATGTATTTCCTGAAATGATCCATATACAATGTTTTGCTTATTAGTATTCCCTGATTGTGGTAAGCGTAGTCAAAGGCAACAATGATTGCATTAGCATTCAGATAGTGTGTGAGTGCGAGGCAGAGAGACGTAATGCATCTAACTGTAGACTCTCTCCAGTTCAATTCTCTAAAGAGCGAGCACAAGAACACACAGTATCCTTTAATCTTTCACCAGGGTGAAAAGGTGTTGACATTTATGAGAAGAATAAAAAGCTCCTGCACTCGCTGTTCTCCATTGGAGGCTTTTCGATTGCAAGCGACAGCTCTGAGGACATCAACTAAAACCCATCAGCACAGCACAGAACACAGACGTGCAACATACACCTGTTACAAAGCCACAAAGCCAGTGTTTAATGATCTTATGCATGATTGTGGTAGGGACTAACACTGACAATGATTCTGCTATATATATGTGTGTGTGTGTGTGTGTGTGTTTGTATGAATACAAAAGAATGGAGAAGAATGTGAATTTGCACACATTCTAAATACTGTATCTTCACATGTAACCCTTCTCTGAGCTTGCGTGTTTAGGACGTGTACTCTGGGAAGGTTGAAGAAATCCCAGCAAAGCAACAGAAAGTAACAATCTTATTATACAAAAAAACACAATATTCTGTATGTCTAACAATAAAAACTATTATTACCACTGTTGTCATTAAGTGCACTGAAAACAATGCCAACTGGTGGCACAATTATCAGCTGCTAAATAGCAATGGAGACCTTTTTTTCTGTGGAGATCCATCAAATTTTGACGCCCTGGACAGCAAACTGACCAGCAAACTGACTCAGCAAACCCAATTAGGATCTCCCAGAATAATGCAGGACGACTATCGGTGCCTCTACCAGTTTTGTCTGACACAATACACAATGGACATCTTCAGATTAGACCAAGCTTCGCTACGGTGCGTTTACCCAGAACTGATCTAATCTGTTTTGACTTGAGCTTCTTCAAATGTACTTCATGATGAGCCAGACATGCTTCAGCTTTCTCTCCGATGTCTGAAATGTCTCACTGGTGAGGAAAGAAATTCCTTACACCTCAAATGCCATCAAGCCAACACCCAACAATACAGTCAGAAAACACATAGTCTTGCAGTGCTGTCATTGCTTTGTCTGTATTGACCCGTCATGCACACATACATGTGTATAGTCTTTATTTCGCTTTGCTGTCAAGGAGGGGGTGGGGGTGAGGGGAGGGTTGTACCAGTACCCAAATGAGAAAACAAAGCTACCTAATAAAGTGTTGTGTATAGGTATGGTGCATCATACTAATTATTATACAAACATTAACTTGATTAGGTCGCCGTAGATGGATTTAGTATAAAGGACTGTGTGTTCTTATAATTAAGTGTTTGTGACAGAAACGTTTTCTTTAGCATGCCAGTATGTGCAGTGTATGGCCCTGAGTCCCTAACAATTCTCAGTGCAACTCCTGATGTGCTCCTTTATGCCAAGCCCATATCATTTCTCATGGGCAGGACTTCAAACAGACTACCTGACCTTAGAAATGCATTTCAGAATAGATATCCTGTGTCAGGTTTGACCTTTCTTTTAGCACTGGACTCCTGATGGGAAGCCCCACACGGAGCACAAACAGATCATTGTGTAGTATTCTGGTTTTGTGCATGAAGAGCTAAACCAGTCTCTTTCATTGCCTTCCTCCCATCCCTGCATGATAGAGCTGCTGTTACTGTCAGTGGGGGGTTGTTATCAAAATCCCCTGAAGTCTTAATGTTGAGTCCCTTAATGTTTTCAATCCACAGGGACTCTGATCTGAAAAATCAGAAAGATATGGTCAACAGTGGGTTTATTTAGATTTCAATACACCAATATCCCTTACTTGTTTGGAGTTTATTAATTTAATAATCCACTGACACCTAATCACATTACAGTGTACTATTTTCATTCATCTTTTTCTCATCCCTTGCACATGTTTCAAAAGAGCATGAGAAACTTATACAAGCGCAATCTCATAGAGAGAACGGGACAACAGCAGGCAAACATCAGTCATTACCCACTCAGCAGTTGCCCAGTGTTGTAGTGAATTGTTGTACTTGTTTGTATTTCCTAGCCAGCTGTGAGGTAGGTTTTTGTGGACCAGAGAAACAGGAGGGAAGGTCAATGTCCAATACAAGGACTAGAAGAAAAAAAATCAGTAACGCCTTCAATGAAGAATTCATTCAGCTCATCTATTAGGCATGCGGTCTACACAGCTGTTACGCATAAGCTTGTTTTAGTTTCATTCAAGGACACTTTTTTTTTTTTTTTTTTTAAACATAACAGATACAGATCAGAAAAGTAAGTCATTAAAGTGACTCTGAACTAAAAAAATCTGCAATATCCTGTTCAACAATTACAGAGAAGGACACCTTCAACAGGCAAATGTGCTTAGGACTTCATCTCCCAACTGACAGGATATGAATATTAACATTCCCCTGAAGAACTGGAGGCATGGGTTCTTTAAATATGAACAGAGCAGTTTTCATTATTCAAATGTTACAGCATTTCAATATTAATAGCAGTGGTGTGCGATGACTTCTATAACAAGACATGCAACAACTTTTAAGATGACATTAAAAAAAACTGTATTTTTTTTCACATCCACATAGCAAATAAATAAATCAAATACATTCATTTTGGCAAATACTCATCAAACATTATGAAAGCTGTTATCCGAGAATACAAAACATGTGCTAACCTAAATGTACTGCTGACATCAAAATTCCATTCTTCTATCTTTTTTAACAAACTCCTCGGTGACCAAGTTGTAGAAATCTGACAGGCTGCGCACATACAGAGCATCTTGATCCCCATAAAGACAATTCTTCTGTATATCTGATGCCCCATAGTAAATAATTACTAAAAATGGTCTAAAAGTTAGCGTGCCACTCTGTGTTCAGTCAAGGAGGATTCGGTTCTACAGTTGCATGCCTTGCCTATGTTTTTTAGCGCACGGCAAACAGGCAGTGAGGTGCACGCTGGGACGCGTTACCTAGGCAACACGATGCAACTTGGAGCATTGCATGCCTTGACCAGCGAAACGAGAAGTCTGCCGAGGCGAACAGATTACTTGCATACACGGCTATCATATCATTTAAAATGTTGTAGATGAACACATTTATTTATCATATTCTTTAAAATGTTGTGGAATAATTTTTTTTTTTTTTTATGAATTCCAAGGCATGCAAGGCATACATAGACGGCACGCTGCTGATTAATATCCAGCCCTTCTATTTGTATATTTGTATTTCAACAAAATATTCAATGTGTTTTTACTATCTGAAAAGACTATATAACTCCAGCAGGATACTCATGTCATGGTATCATGAACCCGGCATATAGAAATATCTAATCCGGTTTTTCCTCAATGCCTGGACAATGCCAAGTAGGAATCAAGGCCGAGGGTGGATGCATGTCGCATTAGTAGATACATTATGTGTCTGCTTAGAAATGTAATCTCCTAGTTGTTAGTTATTGTTCTTTGCCTCCTTTCCGGGTGAATTTATGATCTGTAAAAAGATCAGAGTAAACAATGACATCAGAATCAGGATGTTTAATCACAGGCCCTACGCAAACTTCCTGTTGGTAAGATATTAAACATAAATACAATTAAAGGTTTAACGTACAGTTTGTTTAACGCTCTGAGTCCTTAAATAGCAGATTGAGCCATCACGCAGCGCTGCACAAGAAAGATGTTTCAGTTCATCTGTGTGATTTACGGTACAATAGCCTTTCAGTACAGCTCCAATCTCTGCTAATCAAGCAGAAACTCATTTGTTCCATCATGATCTCATATGAGCCTTCGTGACTCAGTCTTCACACAATCTTCCCTCTTAGAAATCAATTCTACTCCCACACATTCTCGTCTCATGTCTGAACAGCCAGGGTCATTCTCGCTTTGATTGAAGCCAAGCAATCATTTTTATTTATTTGAAGAGTTATGTGCTAGATAGATTCACAGGCATCTTTTTCACAAGAATACCTGCTCTAGAAGACTTTTTTTTAGAGAGAAACAGCCAGGGAAGTTTAATTATTTATTTATTTATTTGCAATGCTCATTTCTGTGCAGGATATACTCGATTCTTTAAGCGAGTGATGAAAACAGTTTCAAGCATCACATGTCCTTTATCTCTTACCCTGAATTTCAAGGTGCTTTAATCCCCCACCTTCTTTCTGATTTCTATTATTATAAGATGGTTCTCCTTGGGTGACAGTAGTGATTGATTGCAACATGATGGTTGGGTGCAGCTGACCTCTCCATTTCCATCGCTAGATTAAATATATAATATAACCTTTGTAAAGCACTTAGAGATAGTCATTAAGGTCTTAGCATGCCAATAAACCCATTGCAATCCTATGCATTTTCTAGCAATCTGCTGCTTTATTAATGTAATCCCTTGAGGCATGCTGAAAAAGTCTTGAAATTGACAAATTTTTTTTTTTAACATTATTTTCTCCTTGCAGAAACTTTACGGCGCTTCAAAACATTAAATAAGTGCGCACACGTTATTCTAGATTGTGATATTTAGTGCATGTTAAAGGTTGCTATAAGGATTACAGCATCATACACCTCTGCAGTCCCACCTGACTGCCTCAATGGAAAGGATCAATGTGGATAGAACAGATCCAAGGAATAGGCAGAAATTGATTTAAAAAAAAAAAAAAAGTCACAATAAATAATACCTAGCAAATAACAACGTTAGTGTGGTAAGGAGCCTGGAGCCTAGAAATAAGAATACCGCTATATATCTAGACTGAAGTGTGCCTCTGTGCTACAGTATCTATCAGCTCATAGTTATCTAAACACTATTTGTCTTTATGTTCCTGGCATCATTTCTCTTTAACCATCGCCTCCAACCAACAGAGCAAACGCCATGTCAGGAGAAATGTTACTGAATATCCAGAGGGTACAGCAGAATGGGTTACTCTAGAAGAGGATTACAGGTAATTCAATATGTCTGCTTGTGTTTAACAGCAATCTCTTACATTACATATCTGTAAGGGTCCCTAAAGCAATATCATTCAACTGTTTTACCCCTCTCTTTGGTACACTGACCCGTGTACTCGATTGGATTTGGTACCGCCCTGTACCAAACAATGTTGCACCTGTGCTCTGATGGTTATTATAAAGCATTGCTTCCTTAAATTTCTCTGAGGACATTTCACTTAGCAATGAATATGGGTTTGTATATTTTAAATGCAGTAAGTTTTTAGCCAATTGATAACTTAATTGCAAGTGCAGGTGACTCTAACGGTTCCAGATGATTCCATGACAGATGTGGATGTATTTACACAAAACGCAAAGCTACAATGCAGGGCTCTGTTTTAATGGTCTCTTTTTACCACTGCACTGAAACAACCCTGCTCCGTTGAGGATCTCTGTATTGCCCCTGAGGGAAATCACCAGTGGGAATAACAGAGGGTTGTAGCCTGCCGGTGTTTAGACTGTGATGGTCATTAAAACGAGACCCAAGGGTCTGCTGTTTAAAATTTTCATAAAGTTTAATACCATATTTTGATTTCTACTTCTATTTTGCAGCCATTCTGTCTGAAATAATATGGATTTGTATCTCTCCTGGACATTACTATTGATTTTATTTGGACGCTGTTTTTTTTCCCCCCATTGCTGATAAAGATGCCGTTAAAACGTTCATCCTCAGCAACGTTTATTCAAAGCTATATTAACAGACTGGGGAGGAGAATGACTGAGCACAGTATTGGTGTAAATAAGCAGTGCTCCAAGTGTTTAGTTGAGGCCCCTGGAGGTTTGTGAAGTTCAAGCAGCGCGCTCCAGTGGGCAGCTAATGAAGCAGGCTCTGAGAGCTGTTACCTGGGCTCCACAAAGGCACCTTCAGTCAACAATAGTAACTCCTTAAGCTGTTTCCAACAAGGCCCTCTGAACAGAGCATCTTGATCTCCATAAAGACAACTCTTCTGTATATCTAATGTCCCATATAAATAATGATGGACAGTCTAATGCCTTACTCACTTTTAAACCAGGTAAAACACAGCGGCAGAAATCCTGCCTTTGGCAAAAGACCTCTCCATATGTACCAATCTGATAATGATTGGATGCCATCTGTCAGTGATGGGACTCTTTCTTATTACACAGCTTATAAAATAATGCTTGTAAGGAGCCAGCTGTATAGCCCTATACCCCATCATTGGGTGCCTGGTCCCATCTGCTCCAAGTTCTCTGTATTGGGTTTTTTTTTCTTTTTCTTCCATAGCAAAAAACGTACAGTCTGCACTCCTCAATGCTGTATGTTTAAAAGTATGTTTTACAGTGGATACTGTGGTAAAAACTTGTATGTACAGTAGGTTGCCCATCTTTCAGAGTGAAATTGACAGTACAGTGTAACTGCTGGGTCTTTTAAGTTAACTACGTTACAAGCCAATTAAAATCGAGGTACATCTTCTGTTTCACTCCTGCTTGTTTGCTTCTGATTTTCGAGCTATGTGTCAAGAAGCCCCCCTCGGGTCTAGTTCCTGACGTTACCTGGATTCAAATCCACATGAACAGTCACTTGATCACACCTGCATTGTGAAAGCTGATAAATGTAATACTTTTTTTTTTTTTTAACAGAAATTGTTAACAGCCTTTTTATTTATTTATGACTTATCATACGTTTCTAAGTGTTCTGTTGCTAATTTTAATCATGCCTGTAGCGTTTTCTCTTGCACGCTTTGTACGACAGAGCTGACGTGAGTGGCTGACATGAGTGGTCTTTAAAAAAATAGTCCCATTACTTTGGATACAGCAACGTTCTATAAAAAATCTATCTACATTGCATGGGCCTACTGCTTACCTCTAAAATGGTAGTCTCTAAATTATTTTCCTTGCCTTTATTATATAAATGCTCTTTACTTTGAATAGTAAAGAGCACTAAGTAAAAGAACAGTCCTCCACGTTGGTCCATGTCAATTGGAGGTCACTTGGTTAAACATAGTCTAGATATATCCAGTGAGGTCTCATTCACGGGAATGTCCAGACATCATGTACAAGTGAAGACTACTTAGCCAGGTAGCACATGGAATTAGCTAAGACACCTGCATTAACAGAACTGCTTTTTTTTGAATGAGGGCTGAGGGATAATGTCCACTGTGTAGACAGAGCCCTGTGACTTCTCATCCCAAAGACAGCACCCCTACAGCACATGGTGGGTTTGGTTAAGCTGTGCCCACACTGCAGAGTACCCTCGACTGAGCCACAGAGACCACATACAGTACTGCAGCTCATGATTTTGGTCTACCCAACCTGGCTTAATTTAATATAATTTCCCCTCGGTTACAACTTTGTTGTACTGGGGCCCCTAAGCATTAGAGCTGTCTGTTCTGCTACTCCTCCTTGACATGTTTTAAATCAACTAACTAAATAAACCCACTGAATCATAAGAATCTCAGGTTCTATCTTCTATCTCCATGATTGAACTGTTTTTTTTTTTCTGTTGCTATTTCGGGCTTTTACAAGATAATACAGCCCGGCTTTATAGATTTGATGACAGGCTGACTACAATTGGATACACTTGGTAACTGGCTAGGTGGCAGTCAGTTTAAAAGCACTCACTCTGCCAAACCTCAGTGGCAGTTTCATTTCCATTAGATTATGGAGTTATTGTGCATTTTGAGAGCTTTCTTTCAGATGTCACAATCCTGTGCAGCTGCTGTCTTTTTATTATTCCTGTAATAATATGTACTGTTTGCCTTAGTTTGAATTAAATGGGAGAAATTTGTACTGCAGTAGAGATGGGGGATATAAATTCCATTACAACAGTGATGCGAATTACATGGTAGAGCGCTTGATATAAGGAATATTAAAAAATAATGAAACCTAAATCACTGAATACATTTTCACAAAATGCATTTTTATATTATTACTGTACTGCAAGCTTTTTAAATATATAATCCAGAGTAGCTTTCAGAATAGCGAGGTGCGATCTCCTGTGCAAATATCAACCCACACCATGACATTTCAATTCCTCTGACTACATTAGAGACACATGGGACTGTGTTGGAGATTGGCTGAAGGCTTGTCTAAATCGGATGCTGATTGCGTTGGTGCTGAGACAGCTACAGTTGGATTGCCTAGTAAGATTAACACTGTACACTATGGGTCACACACAACCACGGTGATTGCTTATGTATGAGGATGTTCTCAGTTGTGATATTAACAGTCATGCCTGATGATCCTTAATATGACCCATGCTTTTTGGGTTATGAGGTTAAGCTGACAGATAAACTGTTAGTACATTGATACAAACAGGCAGCAAGGTCTGGTACAGTATGTTTTCTGAACTTTTAATATCCTCTGGAGGTACAGCACTGAAGACCTCCATGGTCTGTAGGTATTCGAGGTTCCCAAGTGCTTTCTAGACTAGACAGGATATCAGTTTCAGAGGAAACATAGCCCTGCACGAACACAGTGTTGTCCCGTTCTCTAGAATGAAGTTAACAAGCTGTTCCTTGGTGAAAGTGAAGCTCTTTTGTTTTGAATTCTGCGCAGCTGTCTGACATTACTGCGTAATGGTGTGTGGCAAGAAAAAGCATGTAACCTCAACACTAAACCACAGACTAAAATAAGTGCTTTCAATGGCAGTTTACACATGCATGGGTAATTGAGTCTGAGGTGACTGGCTTCCATCAACAGACCATAACCCAAGATTTACAACACATTGCTGGGATTCTTCTGAGGACCATTTTTTTTCTAGTATCAGTGTATTAGGATCTGATGAATGTTTGGAACAATAGGGTCAATTTTACTGATCTAAACAGCGGTGGATCACCCTTTAACTATATTAACTATCCTTGCCTGTGTCAGAGAATATATGTTGCAGCCGAAAACTGGTTCCCCCACAAACCAATATTCGTTCCCCCTAGGAACCGATATTCAGAAATATTGGTTCCCCTTCCAAATATTTGTTCCCCCCTTTTTTTGTAACAAAGTAATCTTTCTTTTCATATAAGACTATATCCATGCACTTTCAACTAAAACCTTAATTTTCAGATCACTTTCCCTAACCCTAACCCCAACCCTAATCTTAACCTGAACCCTAAACTGGTACCATCCAATCCCCTCTGAGAGGTCCAGTCTCACCTACAATAATACATGATAAAAGCCGGCAAACACTGCTCACATTTACTAGTACTATACATGGCATAATAAAAATCTGGTGGAGGATCCACAATATAGCAGAGTTTTAGGACGCTTATTGTATTAATCTGCCACTGTTTTCTTATTTAAACATTAAACACGTATTTCTAATGCATTCATGTCCCTACAGAAATCCCTGCACACCCTGATTATAGATTGCTGAGCTTGTTTTGATATCAAATCTGTATCTTGGAATTCATTTTTTTCCATGCTGAAAAGCTTGGGTCAGATGCAATCGTTTTCAGCAAAATGTAAAACCTCTCTTTGAGGGGTGACTGTCTACATGTCACAGCTTTATCAGAGCATGCACAGTCCACAATTATCTGTGGTGCAACAACAAAGAATGAAGGATAATGTCTTTGAGACGTCCTTAGCATTTCTTCCTGTGTAAAGTTTGCATCACATGCTAAAAACAGCTGAAGTTTCAGTAAACCTGTTATTTGTACTAGTTTATCTTAAAAAAAACATTAATACTGAGAGAGAGGGGGGGAAGAAACTGGGAAAGAGCATGAAGAAGAGAGTGCATTTTGAGCTAAACACAGACCTTTATCTTTGCAAACACTGAAAAGCAGGGCTTGTGTCTTATCCCAAGCTTATCAGAGCCCCTTTGTCTGTAGTTAAGATACACCTCAAGGGAATAAGCTTATGATACACAGAGCATGAAAGCCACAGAGCAAGAAACTGATATCTAATCGCCTAGCAATAATGTTCTATGTATTTCTGATTAGAAACAAATCTATACTACCAGAAAGAAAATACAGAAACCTGTTAAACCCACTCCAAAGTGGGACTGATGTAGTAGGCTCTTACATTAGCATTCCACCCTTCACTGCTGCTATTAGGTTATTCCTGTAACGAATCTTCTCCTGTTGGCATCTGATAGAGATTCACGGAAAGGTGGAGAGACAGGAGCCTGTCAACTTGCATTCTTCCGTTAATGGACAGATTACGAAGATTGCGGCTGTTCTAATGTAGGATTTTAAAAAATGTCGTTGCCTGCAGCACAAACCACGTTGTAATAATCCCACTAATTTGGTGACTCACAAGCAGAGAATTCATCAGAAAGAATAAAAGGATGTTGAGCACTTTACTATGCGGGCACATGACACTGGGTTGGAGTTGCTGTGTGCTTCAAGGTAAAACTGCTTGCCTGGGTTATTACTGATAAAGTCATGATGCATTTGGCTTTCATAAACAAGATTAGAAAGAGATTTGCATTGGAATAAATAATCTCTACAGTTCCTGTAAGTACAGATTTATGTACAAATAAAGCTCACCAGAGAGGGTATTTAAAGATCAGAAATATCAGGATCCAAATAATGCAAATGGTCAGATAAACTTGAAATTTTTTTTTCAGAAATCACATTCCAGAAAACTCCAATTAGTATATATTTCCACATGTGTACAGCACATGTAAGAGGGTAATAGTTTCAGACTATTGACTGCTGGAGTGACTATGGTTATACAGCAGGTGTTCATTGTGACTATTCTCCTTACATGTGCTGCACAGCATGCACTAGTGATGTGGCATGAAGACGAGTCCTGGGGGAGCCTGGCTATTTCAGAGAACTGGAATTGTTGGTGTATCTGCTCGGAATGGACTAGGTTCATGTCCCAGGTAAGGGGAAGTTCACCACAGCGTTATACAAGGGATGAACCCCAGTGCTGCTTTGGCTTCACTTGCAAAGGATAATTCCAAACACAAACTAACTGCAACTGCATGAGTGTGCTGGAAAACTCCACGACTGGCCAACAACCTGCAAGAGTTAACTGCTGTGAACTAGCACCAAGAGATATGTCATGCCCACAAGTACACCTCAGAGGTGAAGTCTTAATGTCCAAGACATTTGTGTGTGTGTGTGTGTGTGTGCGTGTGTGTGTGTGTGCGTGTGTGTGTGTGCGCGCATGCGTGCGTGTGTGTGTGTGTGTGCGTGTGTGTGTGTGTGTACCTAGCTTGTAGAGCTCAGTAAAGAAGCTATTTTTTGTTTAAGATAGAAAGTTGTGTCTGGAGGGAAAAGAGAATCAATAACAACTATTCACTGACTGAAATCCACACCTATTTTCCTGAGCTGCAACACAGGGACGGAGCAGAGCCAGAGGGTCAGCATTAGCAACAGCGGATAGCAACTCTAGAGCAAATCAGCCAGCAGCAGGACAAGGTGCATGCCTGGTCAGGTCTATTCTATTCAAGGGGAAATGGATTAGTAAAGATAACGGTCATTAGTAATGATTTCTGAAAGGCTAATGCCATGTGCTTTGATTTGAACTATTGCGTTATTAATAAACAATGTATTAAAGATTTGAGATATGTGCTGGCAGTAGTTCACCAGCCTCATAAAAGAACAGTCAATATCTACTTACCTAATGCCAATGGGACTGAGGGATCCATGATATAATGTTAAACTACAGCTCCAGTGATTCTAGTAATCCTAATTAGCTGTTACGATGTAGGTGGGGTGCCATCTTAAGCAGTACCGGATGGTTGCAAAACAGCCTCCAGAAATGAATTCCAAGGAATAAAGGATAACAGCCATAAGCCTTTTGGACCACATTACTGCAAGATGGTAAATACTTATTTTTAATCACTAAACATGCTGGTATCCTGTAACATTTCTATGTACGTTATCTGATTCTCCTTCAGAGAAGTAAACCAGACTGACTCCCACAGGAGCTCCCCAGCAAATACTATCCTGTTCTTATTCCTATGGGAATGTCTATATCTGTATAAAGGTTGTAACACTGATGAATGCACTAACCTAAATGTTTGTCTTCTTGATTTTCTTGGTTTTACCTTTTGATTGACAGTTTAAAGTTATGAGTACAGTTTGATTACCATACTTTACATAGCTCTATAGATGTCCTTACAAAGTATCATTTATTATTTATGTCTTGGCTGTGAATTACAGTCAGTAAATTAGACTGGTACATACTTAGAATGTATTATACGCATTTTCTGCAGTTGTCATTTTACATAGGGTTGCTTTTAAGACTTGTTGGCAAGCGAAACAAACTGAAAAAAACCTGTCTGCATTAACCTCTTCACGTCTGGTATGAAATTGTTCAGCGGCCCGTGCTTTAGATAGCAGACTATTTCTAATCTTAGTTAGTTATGTCTTAATTCTTCTGCTGTACTGCCAAACATACATTTAACCTGATTTTACTGTCAAAACAAATTTCTTCATGATTAAACATTAGTCATCTAGAAAGATATAAAGGTTGTTCTACTGAAACACGGTAATAGAGAGAATTATGCTTTTGTCACACGCAGAATAAACAGAGAAGAACAGCATGACAATTGTTCGGTCCTGATGAGTTTGAGCAAATCCTTGTGCTCTCTGGGGTCTATGCTGTTGAACTGAATAGCGGCACTTCTCTATTGATCAATATTTCAACAATAATAATAATAATAATAATAATAATAATAATAATAATAATAATAATGACATGTCGGTAGTATTTAAACACAAAAAATGTGTATTCGTTTATGGTTGACTGATTTAGAAAAAGTGCTAAATGTATCAATTTTCATAGGCTTACAACACAACTACAGTTCAATAGTAAAAGCTGTGTGCCTACATACAGTACTACCTAATGTATAATTCTACCTCTTAAAAAGTGTTGCCAAGAAAACGAAGTAGAAGTAAAAGTGATACCAAGTTAAAAAAAAAAAAGACCCCCCCTAGTCCCAAGTGGAAATAAACACATTCAAGAAACGTTGACTTGAATACCCATAGAATGACCTTTTAAATAACTTATCCATTTCACTTTTTAAGTTGGGGCAGTAAAGTGTTGTAGGTTTTGCAAACACTGAGGCATGTTTAAATTTGAACCCCTATAGTATATGTTATCTTTATAAACCAAGAGCGGTGCTAGGCCAATTGACTGTTCAGGGCAGGGTGCAGCGTTCACAAAAGTCTTCCTGTTTCTACGTTCAGGTCATTAGTCTGGGGGTTTCTCATTAAAATCCAGCTCTGTTGGCAGCAACCCTCTTCCCCAGGTGTGTTCAATTTACACAGGCAGCAGCGTGAGCCAAGCGCAGACCAGAGGGAAAGAAAGGCAGATATCTATCCTCCTCCCCCTCCCCACACGACCGCTGCGGTGCTGTTTGTATTCGTGTGGAGACATGCTCTGATTTATTATCATGGAGATCATTCATCGTGATTGCAGCTCTCCACTGGCGCTGGCAGGGAATGCTAGGCTCATTCATCACCATGACTCCCTGGTTCGGGGGCTTTTGACACAGAAGAACCTGCTTTTGCATTGGTAACCTGGTTTCTAATTAGACCTGCTTGATGTTTGCAATTTGTTTGTTTGTTTTGCAGTACTACTGTATATGGACTCTATTTGGTACAGTACTAGTACTACCTGTCTCTAAAATCAGTCACTGAGAACTATTCAAATGAGTATTAAAAAAGCTTGAACAAACTAAACATTTCCTCACAGTATAATGACCCCCAACAGCAGTTTTTATTTTATTTTAATTCTACATTACTGACACCTGATTGGCAGAGCTATTGTAGGTTTTGATTTTAAGGTAGCTGCTGTGTACATGTGCTATGCTGAAAATCATTCAGTTAAATAAATGTTTAATGACTTTGAATGAAAAGTGTGTGACGTTTCTTGCATGGGCATGTTGCATATTGTTGGTGACACCTACACAGAATCTGTGTGGGGAAAACATCAGCACTAAAGTGTTTGTGCTCTATGCTGTAAGTCTGCGCAGCTTCAATGAGCACTGTAATGGGTACAGCTTGTTTTACAGCTACATTGAGCAAGGTGCTGGGAGATGAAGTGACTTGTCCCGACTGTTAGAGAGTAAAGCTGAGGTGGGATTCAGAGAGTTGCCAGTATCGCCAGTCTCCCAGACCTTGGCTCTAACCTTATTTTATCACTGACACACTTCCTCCTATTTTTGGACTACACAAGGGATCAGAACTGTTCAGCACGTAGACTCAAATGCATTTCTTTATGATATAACGAGCTGAATTTAGTACGTGCTGATATTACAAAGAATATGTTTATGCTTGATTGGTTCTTAGAATGTGCTAGCAGGCATCTCGGGGGACGGGGGACAGGTAGACGGGACAGGCGGACGGACGGACGACCAGGTTACAACTATTTCTGAAGCATTTTACAAGCAGTACCCTGCTTGGATAATTACAAAATTACTTTTTCGTTTTTCATTTTATTTTTTTGCCTCCTTTGCTTCTGTAGCAACAAAGACGATTTTTCCAGGTTCCTGATGTTGCGAGAGATCCATACAAATGAAAATTGTCGCTAGTATTCACACATAGACGTCTGACACATTTAAAAGAGATGGATTTGCAGCATGAAGGCTCTATTTCTATTGATTTATAAGATTGTGAATAGGTCACACTTAGCCTGGGGTTACTTTCATGTGTGATTTGTTGAGCTCTCTGTTGTTCGGACAAGATTCCCTGGTGCATGTACATGTGCTGTAAGATTAGGAATGGTCAAGCTGTTTTAGCACAAAATTGTATTAATTTAATATAAGCAGACAGGAATGCAACCCTCAAGAGCATTCTAGTGGCCATTCCCTTTCAGTAAGATACACACCTGGGAAAGCCATTGAGATTGTACTATCTGTGTTGAAGCAACATGTGCCCTGTTCATTTCCAGAGGCCCTAGAACTAAACTAAACAAAATGTTTCCAATGGACGGAAGCACAACTGCAGTTACAATCAATTACCATAGAAATGTTATTGTAATAAAACGTTATTACTGCAACATGTGACCAGAAAATATGTTCACAAATAGAGCACCAGACATTTATAAATAATCAACCTATTAGAATTACCTCAACTATTTGACTCTTGTAAACTGATAGTTGTTCTACCCCATGATCCAACCTTCACCAAAAAATCAATACAATAACGCTTTAGGCAAGACTTTAAAACAGACCACTGGATGGAATCTTTCTTTTGTATCATAATACCAAACCTAATATAATTTAATTCCTAATGAATTCTTTGTGCAGTAATTGTGAGTTTCTACTTTTAAAAATCTGAATTTTACAAGCATTCATCAAAAAATCCTTCAATTAAAATTTTAAAATGATAAACACGCCTTTGTTTTTGCTTGCATGGACAAATACACTAGGCTGTACACACAGATCCCAGGGTGTATTGATGTGTGGTATGGGGGTTGGAGTGAGGGGGGTATCTTAGCCATTCTGTGACCTCCTGGGCGCATTGTTTGCATTCACTTTCCATCGCTAATCAGGAATGCATGGCTGAGCTCCACACTTTTCATTGGGTTGTCTAGGGAGAAACGGCATGTATAATCCCTCCTTCCCTTCCTCCTCCCAAATGCTTCTGACTTGAAACAATTTTCTCTTGACAAATGAGTATCTTTTCTGCTCTGCTACAGCCTCGGCGGGTCCCTGTGACATCCTCATGAGAGGCAAACTAAAATCCATTATCCTGTAAGGAAGGAGGCACGTCGACTGTAAGTGCCCCCAAACAGCTGGTACTTTTATTATTCCATTCGCTCCTTCACTCACCTCCTCCTGGTGCTCAGCTCTGCAAACTATCAAACAGTCGCTCTGCAGGTATAATGAATGACTTGGTCTTACAGCCGTAGGACAGGTGCTTTACTGCAGAGGTCAGCTCTAAAAACAAGGAAAAAAGAGGGGATTAGAATGAGCACAGCTTCATTCTTTTTTATCATGGGGGGGGGGCTTCCCTTGCCAGCCCATGAATCATTTCACAGGCACGTCGAAGTGTACAATTTAAGAATAAAATCAAACCAAGAAGAAAAAAAAAAACATGCAAGGCTCATTTACAGTTTGCAATCAAAAGCCCACTGTGTCCGCCCATGTCTCTCTTTTCCTGTTTTTTTTTTGTTTGTTATCGGAGCATGTCTGGCATACTGATGCCTGCGTTTGTGAGGCGCGCTGGGATAAGAATGACTTTCTGGCCTCTTCTAATTGCGTGGCTTGTTCTGCCGGTTCCCACTGGGCTGCGCTAGCTGAAATAATACCAGGTTAATTAACAAGGAAAGTTGTTTCGCTAGCAAACCTCATGACAAATGGCACGCATTTTCAATTTTTTTTTAGGGGTCTAGGGTTGAATTATAAATGCAGGTTGCTTGAGGTTCCCAGACAAAGACTAAATGAAAAATGACACTAGTGTAATTGCTTATGTTGAAACAGTAAGAGTCTTCTTAAAATGATGAAAATATTCAGGCATGCACATGCAGGGCAGCTTGAACTGAAACATTACAAAGCTCATTGGTGCAGATTAAGTACTCAAGGTAAATTTACACCCCCTTCTCTTTGAGCCTGTGCTGTGCTTTGAGAGGATGTCAAAGCCAAGCAAGTCAAACTGCTGTGATACATGTTTGTCAACTGTTTAATTGCTAATAAAAAGCTGCCATGACTGAATTTGCTATTCCTCATAAATAAATATATATATACAGTATATAACTAACTTTATCATTTGATGTGCATTTTCGTCTTCCAAAAAAACATTTTCAGACTGCTGCTGCTGCAGAACTGCGGATTTCAAAATGCTAAATAATTGAAATGCTTTCAACGCTTGGTAAGATGAGCTCATGGTGTAAGACTGCACTGAACCGCTGAGTCTAGCAGAGCTTAAGCATGCTCAGGTGATCCAACCTGTTTTTTTTTTTATATATATTTACAGTTCTGTGCCTTGTCTGCCTTTAAAAACCATTATGCCTCCTCACCTGTGTAATTATTTCAAATTAATTGAAAGAAGCTCTGGCTGTTTCAGATCAGTGAAAAGCTGAACAAGATATTTTCCCAAGTGGTAAAAATGTGCTGAGAGCTATTATACCTCTGAGACTGAAAAATAATGATTTTACAGCTCAAATAATATTGCATTATTATTATTATTATTATTATTATTATTATTATTATTATTATTATTATTATTATTATTATTATTTTACACCCAGCATAATGATCATGGTTATTTAGTAGACCTCCTTTCAACGTCTCTGCATTTGTAACAAAACCATTTCTTTTTCATTTATTAAGAAAATAAGCTTTGATTAAATTGAATATGTACAGTACTGAATATGGTCATACCTTACTGTTTTATAAATGTTTTATTATGTTATCTAAAAGGCAGAGGTGGATTTTATATATATATATATATATATAGATAGATAGATAGATAGATAGATAGATAGATAGATAGATAGATAGATAGATAGATAGATATACACACACACACACTCTTGTATGTTCTACACAATACAGTATATAGTTCTATATTTTAGATTTTTTTTAAACAGTTCTGTTTCCTTTCATCCTCCTCATCATCATATGCTTCCATTCTCAAACAGTAACAGCTTTCTATTATTTTCAAGTGATTCTGTGTGGAGTACAGCCCTACATTTGCTGTTCCCAACAATCAAAATCCCCCTTAAGTCCATGGTGCTAAACTCAAAAACAACCTTATAGCCAATTGCTCTGACTATTCCTGTACTATTATTATTTTATCATTTGTTTATTTAGCAGACGCCTTTATCCAAGAGACGAGGGTGTGTGAACTATGTATCAGCTGCAGAGTCACTTACAACAATGCCTCACCCGAAAGACGGAGCACAATGAGGTTAAGTGATTTGCTCAGTGAATCAGTGAGTGAGCCAGGATCTGAACCGGGACCCTCTTGGTTACAAGCCCATTTCTTTAACCACTGGACCATGCAGCCTCCTATTAACAACCTCTAATCAGCAATGCGGTCTCTTTGATAAGAAATAAAAAGACGTCTATGTTTTAGAGTAGGTAAGAGAACGACTGCAAGGTAGAGAGATTTGAATCTTCAACTGTAAAATTACTTTTTCAGAGAAATTTCACAGTGGATTAAGCTATGACCAGAGAACCATTGCCGACTAGGGAGGTGTTTCATTTTTTGTATTTATTTTTTTAAAACAATCTTTATTTATTTTTACCAAATTCTCCTTGAGTGCAGTCATTCAAGGGAATCATAGGTGTAACAGAGGGTATGTGAGTCACTCTGAATTTGTATTATAGATGTAGTGTTACAGGAATCACATGCCATTATATGGGAAACTGGAAATGTTCAGATCCTAACATCTGCAGTCATGAATCTCTTACTAAGACCACTTCATTTTAATATAACTCCCTGCATACTAATATAACACACAATTCAAAATCTAAGGCAGAGCAGTAGTAAATTATATTGCTGCAATAACAGATGTGCTTATAGCCTGAAGTAGACTTTCGTTAGCCAACTCCCAGATAGAAACCTCATTTTAAATCTTTTATATATATATATAACTATGAAATCAACCTGACAAACCCTTGTAAACGCAGCTATGAACTAAGTTTGATTTAAAATGTTTTCAATGTGTGAATTACATTGTACTAAAAACATCAGTGCGGTCCAAAATGAACTATTTTCCGTATCTTATTCTGCAGCTGTTCAATAGCTATACTAAAGGGGGGTAGACAGAGTTTGGGATTCTTTCTTAGATTCTCCCATTTTAACGCAGTCAGTGTGTCTTTCCTGCGTCTGATTTCAGCTCCCTGCAGTATGCCCCAAACAATTCCCTTCATAATGTGTTCAAGGCTGTTACTGTTGACTGCTGTCCAGAACATGGAATTGTAGGTTCCGTTTCGGTTTTTTAATTCCATACAGTACTATTGCCTTGCAATCCCATTCTCAAGCTATGTTTAGAATAAGGTTGACAGCCACCTTTCCCATCAATATCCCTGGGCCGCAGATAAACTCCTCTGCTGTCTTTCAAACAGCCATTAACACCAGATATAAGCAGTCAGGTATTTTTAGAAACTCAAAGTACATTCACTTTATTGCTTTAGTATCTGCAGGAGACAAGGCTGTCTGTATGCCAGATTACACAAGGAATTGTGGGGATGTTCTCAAGAACCACCAGTACAATGTAATTAGGTTTTACATTTTAATTTTTTTTTTTGTAATTATTATTATTATTATTATTATTATTATTATTATTATTATTATTATTATTATTATTTTTATGTATTTTGGTAGGTGGCAACCAGGGCCAACCCCTGGAAGCTTAAACATAGAAACCTGTGTTATATTTTACTTTTAAAACTGGCCTTTCATATCAAGGTAAAATACTGTGTTGGCTCACTTGGTGGCTTTGTCTGCCAAGTTAAACTAGAAAGACAAAGAAAGTACATTAACAATATTTGGCGACTGGTGGCACTGTATGCTATACAAAACTCATTAGGATGTAAATGTAAATAAAAATGTTAACGGTAAATACATGTATTGCTCATCTGTAAGTATAAAGAAAACTATTTTGGAGGCAAATAGAAGCTGAGTTTAAGTCCAGGTTTAATTGGGAAGCCTATAAGAGACGCCACCTCTTTCAAGACTTCCCTTGGCCAAGCCCTGTGCTGACATGACTGGGGATGCAGAGGGAATGGTGTGTATGCTTGTTAGTGAATTCCATTTGTGAATGTTACTCTTAAGCCAGAAGGAAAACCAAATAAACAGCCTTTGGAAATCGCTATATAGTTCAAAATCGAGAGAGAAGCTTCTGTTCCCAACGATTCCCTTAAACTAAAGGGACCAAAGGATTTCTACTTTCTAGCATAGAAATCAATCTCAGATAGGATATAGATCCTTTAAAGTCTCCAGCAGAGTAGTGCTCTCTGTGACTACTCCATAGTATCGATCTCAGCTGCCTGTAAAGGGGGTGAGGTGAAGCATCCTATTTGATGGCGGAAATGATCGCTTGTCCCCAATTGGTTGCAGCGTGTGACAAGATTCTACTGAATAAGATGCAGGCCAGGACTGGCTGAAAATTTAGCATGTATTTATGATATGTTACATCATTTCTGAGGGAAACTGTACTGAATGTATTATAAATCATTGAGTCCCTAGAAGAAGGGTCTGGTGTCACTTCTAATGGCCAGGTACTCGTTACAATAGGTGTTCCCCAAAAAATGTCTGTCTGGCTTTTTGCTCAGATGAGTTTGCATGTCACAAGGTTTGGACGAGATCATCAAAAATATAAAATAATGCACGATATTCTCCACCTGCTACAAAGAAATACCTTTTTTCAATGCATGCGTCCACTGGGAATAAATAACCAACTCCTAATGGATGCTGCCAACTTACTGTACCTGCCCTAAAACTGCCTAGCATGACTGATCTCTTTCACAGACAGGGAAGAGTGGTACCCTGTAAATATGTGGGGGTGTCATGGGCTGACTGCCACAATTTCTCCAAATTTAATAGAGTTAATGTATTGTTTCCCATTGCTGTCTAAAAATGAGTTGTGAAGAAGGTTTCTTCATACATGTGCATTATAACAATATCCCAGTGGTATTTCTCAAACCTTAAGGAAAGTCAATTAGTTCTTCAAGGAGTGAGGTACAGTACTGTTTTTTTTTTCTAATTCATGATGGTAGAGATGCCTCCCCATGCTTGGTCCCTTGGCTCTTAAATGAATAAAGAACTGGCTGCTCAGAAGTGCGCTTTGAGCAAATCCATCACGCTGTGACTCTTGTCCTTCACCACGCTACTGCACTATACCTCTTAGGACTCATAAATTGACTTTTTAAGGTTTTGAATCAATGTTTATATTTCAAAGAAATCCATGTGATTGAAATGACATCGGGAAGCACAGTCACTATAGGAGTGGAATGTGTGTGTGCATTTCCACCCTACAGTGTTGTGTCCCTCTATGGAAGGGGGAGCTAAATGTCTTTGTTCCAACCATGTTCAAATAAAACTCCATTGAAGCTCTAACAGGTAAATATTTTATTGTACCTGTTAAACCTGGAGCGCAGTAATATTTTGGCAAAATACTGTGAGATATCAAAAGTACTAGAAAAACTGGACTCCGCTACTTTTGTGCAGTAATAATACATAAAAAATAGGAGGATATTTAACACAATAACGTATTAGTTAATTACAACTGCCTTTTCTTCAACCATTGGGCTATAATAATAAAAATAAGTTGATCAAGTAATAAAAACAATTTACTGGAGTTTCGCATTACTGAATTCTTTCCATACCTACTGCTTTTCCCCTTTCAAACTGGAAAAAAAAGCTCTCCAGTTACAGAAAATGGCTGTGTCATGCTTCATCTTCTGTGACATTAGTTTCAAAACCATGTGATTAGGGTCCACAGGTCACCCTGTCAATCACAGGGGTCACCAAGCCATGCTGCGAGAAATTGCCAAGCCATTACTCTTGCTCTGACATTTCGGTTAACCGGGATGGGACTTGATATCAATTGCAATGACATGTTTCCTTCCAGTAGGAGATACTGTAGTGCATGCATTGTGTTAAGTTTCCCTACATTGTAAAACCAGTGTAAGAAAAGGGTGTTAATGGTTTCCTCTCCAGCTATTACAAAATCCACTTTACATGACTTCTTACCAAACGAAAAAATAAACTATTAGACAATGTCAAAAGAAATAAAAAGTTGTGTATTTTTTATTTGAAAAAAAAAAAAAAAGTGGATCTTTAAATCAGGCAATCCTGGTTTGATGGAGGTTTTAAACAGCTGCAAGTTGCTAGATTTGTTATTGCCACCACATAATCATGCCCCTTTTTTTCTATTTTTTGAAGACAGTTGAGTGACAGCCACTGTGCACTTTTTTTTTTTTGTACCCTGCTGGAATAATCAGTGAGGAAAACTTGATGAGCAAAATGTGCAATCATGTAAATAAGGAAAACAGACAGCCAGAGAAGAAAAGGGCCTGCTTTGCATTCTGCCCCTCGCAGCAAACCCCCATGGTCCATTAACTAATTCTTATTAAATGATACAAAGCAGGAACAATGCACACTGATGGCAGGGGGTTTCTAAAGGAGTCACATTCAATGTAAAACAAGCCTCTGCAGCCACCCCTCCTTCTGGTTCCCAGGACACTGCCTGTCAGCGGAGTACCCAGAGGTTAAACATGGTGTTAGTGGGCACAGCATCCAGGTCAGAGCAGCTTTAATTGAATTTGTATTCAGTTCAAGATTCAAATCCCCCCTGGTTCTCACAGTGTGTGTGTTTTGTATGAGACAAGTGGATGTGTTGTGAAAATCTACTGGCTGGCTGACTGATTGCCGAATGAGCATTCTGACTGTAGAGTGTACAGTGATTGGTGTTGGTGACGCTCTTTATTTCAAAATCTCCTCTTTGCCCTTTCTGTGTTTGTGCGCGAGTTTACTGGATAACTGGAGTAGCTGATCCGCAGCTGTGAAACTGGGGTCCAAACAGGTGGAACTGAGAATAACGGACTTTTGAATTATGGGAACGGCATCAAAGGCATCATGAAAGTCTTACTTGCATCTTAAAGTTAATCTGAAATCTTTCTTCTACGTCAGAGTTTAGGAGAAAAAAAATAAGAATTGCAGCAGCCTGCAGTATACTGTTAAGAAAGCATTTCTGATCTACAGTGATCCAGTCTTGCTGAAGTGTGCCCCAGGGCAGGCGGGTACAGTAGTTCTCAAAAGCAGTTTTGAGTTCTCGTACCCAATAATATGCTATGCGTCTTCATTAGTCAAGTATTAACCTATACTGTAGAACGATATATACTGTACAATACATACTATATCCACAGTTTGACTACCACAGCACTTCTGGGGTTTTGAGACAATTCCCTTTAGCAACACATCAATCAGTGTCTGTAGTCTTTTCAAATGTAAGACAAAGATTCTAATTTAAAACATGTACTTCGAGGAGAGTACGAGGGGATAATTACAGACTGTTTTGCCATGGAAAATGCTGTTGTGTTCAGAATGAGCTTGAAGGGCTGAGATTACAGATTAAAAATACATAGTATATATATGAAAGGATGAAAGATTAATGAGAGAGATGCCTGGATGAATGCTACCTCAGGCTCCTGCGTGACTGTGTCTGACAAACCCAGCCTGATGAAGGAATAATTAATAATGGAGTCTGCTGCTCGGAGCGTGACCAGTTTTTATCTCAGAGGCAGGCTGGAGGAAAACTGACAACACGGAGCGTGATTTGAATCAGTTTGATATAGCTACTGATTTGACTTGCTTATTACATGTGCACGCTTTATTGACTTTTGCAACCCAAATCAATGGAGTAGTAATTAAAATACATTAATCATGAAGCCTCGAAACGGCACTCTTCTTCATTTATGGTCTCTGTGAAATGCTTTCTGGTGATCACTATTTTAAACAATCATACTACAGCCATCATAAAGGCCTGTTTTATATAAACTATATATATATATATATATATATATATATATATATATATATATATATATATATATATATATATATATATATATATATATATTGCTTAAAACATCATTATTATATAATAATGTTTTGGGTATATATTCAGTCCAAGAAGTTACAGAAAAAATGGAAAACATTACAATTTAGAAATTGTAACCTTGTAAAGTTGACATAGCAGACTTTGAGAGGGCTTTGTCGAAATGCTTGTCATTGAATTTAACTTTATTTCAGTGCTTCTAAATGTACTACTATTAAGTGGTTTATAGTTATGGATAAAACACTGCAATTGTAACATTTGTACTAAGTGATAAACTGAGACATACTGTAATGGGAGGGCTACATTCTCTCTCTCTTTCAAAATAATCCATTTGGATTCCAAATTGAATCCAGAAATAACAACAAACGACTGCAGACTACAAATAGAATACATTATGACTTCATATCTGGTGCAGGTAAGAGTTAGCAAGACTACAAATAAAATCCATCATGAATTCCTATCTGGGGTAGTAAAGCTTTAATGTGCATCGTGTGAGGACTGGATGCTGCCAGACATTGCTTAAAGACAATGGAATTGCTTAATGCGACTGATTGAAAAACGCAACCTTGAATCTGTAACTGCAAGAAAACATCCAAAACAGGACTTGCCCACTGAAGCACAACTTCCGCATTTCCTCCAGATAAAATATTGATTGCAAAATTCCTGTCCATCATAATTTATTTAACTTCAGTACAGATGCTTCTTCTGAAGTGTGTCTTGCTGCATACACTGAGCCAGGCTTCTTTAGTCATTAGTGGCTTTTGAGCTCCTGAAAGATCAAGCTTCATCCCCTTTCATAATGTTAGAATGCAGGGCCACCAGGCATTCACTTACTCACTGAAAGACTGTTGCTATGCTTAGATGTACATTAAAAAACAGCAGCAGCAGCAGCAGCAACAACAACATGCTTAGAACTCAGCAGAAACGACAAATCTAACAGGACAGCCTTGAGTTTATATATATATATTGGTCATGCAATGAGGTTTTAACCAATCAAATGACAGGATTTCTAAGGACTGATTCATATATATATATATATATATATATATATATATATATATATATATATATATATGTGTGTGTGTGTGTGTGTGTGTGTGTGTGTATGCACAACTATTGTAAAACATGTTTAGTGTAAAGCTACCATTAAATAAATACTGTATGAACTACTTAAAAAAAACTGTACAGTATAAGACAATTTATGCAACAGGCAAAACCTATGACAAACTATTGTGAGCAGATATAACCACATTTGCAGCAGATATTGGTTTTCCACATAGGGATCGAAACAGATTTCCTCCTGTGCAAAAAGAGCTGAATTTGAATCTGATTTAATAAGCGAATAACCTTGATTAGCCCCGTCCTGAACGTTTATTTCAAAATAAACTGGTTTTCCTTATGTGCTTGAAATCAATATGATTGGATTTTGCAAAGCTAGTACAGATTACATGGCAAAGTACAGCACAGCAGTGTGGGTAGTGGTTAGGGCTCTGGACTCTTGACCGGAGGGTTGTGGGTTCAATCCCAGGTGGGGGACACTGCTGCTGTACCCTTGAGCAAGGTACTTTACCTAAATTGCTCCAGTAAAAACCCAACTGTATAAATGGGTAATTGTATGTAAAAATAATGTGATAACTTGTAACAATTGTAAGTCACCCTGGATAAGGGTGTCTGCTAAGAAATAAATAATAATAATAAAATAATTATTGAGTGTCTTATGGTGAATGGCATTAATAAAGCATATCCAGCACCAATCTGTTTCAATCACTTGAAATGTCAGAACTGTGCTTTCTTTACTGTTACCACCCATCTCCAATGTATGTATATGTGATAATACAATTAAACACTGATACTGAATGATCACATCACAAGGCAAGGTGTTTTACAGCTTTTAAATTGATGTAATCAATTAACTTAAAGTGTGCGTGTGTGTGTGTGTGTGTGTGTGTGTGTGTGTGTGTGTGTGTGTGTGTGCGTGTGCATGTGCGTGTGCGACAGTCCCTTTGGCTCCCTCCGCAGTTGGATGAGGGCTTTCCTACAGTACATTACTCTGTCAATAATGCTTCATTGTTATCAGATCTGGCACTGCTCTTAAAGGGAAACTGAGTATGGGTATACAATACTGTATTAGAGTTATCTTATTGAATGTTTAGATTTGCAACGTGAAAGAGCTGCGGTTTAATTTCAGTGAAAGTTCATTTGGTTAGGAGAAATTAGCGGAGCCTGGTTCAATGACACTACTGATTAGTTCACTATCAGTGCTGTCACAATATAGTTCCATTTACACATACTGCTGTGGTTACAGTGCAATTAACTGCAGTCTAATTTACCCTGCTTACTTGTTTTAAAAACAAACAGGGTGCGTCTGTGTGGTTTTAGTCTGCCACAGAGAGAGAGAGGTAGTTTCCAAGAAGAGATGATAAAACAAAAAAGAGAAACCATTCAACGTTTTAACTGATAAAACAAACCCCACAGAGCACAAAAAAACAAACCAAAAAAAAACCCATATTCAAATCATATTGGGGGTTGGCTATAGAAAAAGTACTGACATGTGTATTTTATTTAATTACAGTATATATTTTTTTTTTTGCATTGGTAACAGGTGGTCTGTAGTTTACCAAAATGCCAGTGTGCAAATGTACATGTCCAAGGTACAGTAAACTGGCCAACAAATAAGGAGACGTTAAAAATCACATGCTGGAATTATATTGCTTAGTGTTTTTACTACCTTAAAGGGATTCATGCCACAGCCTCGATACTTCAGATGAATATTAAAATACAAATCTTTAAAAACCCTTTCAGTAATATCAGAGCACACTTCATCATTATTGTTTATCATTATTTTATTGTTGGCGTCTGTTTCACTAACCTAAGATAGGGTGCTCAGGGAAAAACAATCAACTACAATGTAAAAAATGAACAAAACATAGCAGTTTTACATTACAAGAAAGCCAGGACAGATTTTGTTTCAAATGTGTGCTAAGCAGGTTTTAAAGAAGCATTTGATGAAACATGTTTGCACCCTGTCTGTTTGCTTCTGATGCACTTTTCCTGTATCTTCAGTAAGTAATTATTCACCAGGTTTTCACTTTAGAAACCAGGGTTCAGACAGGGATCTGACATGCTAAGTGGCTGCGGCATCCTAAAGCACTGACTGCAAATGGAAGACTGACAATCTCCGCTTGTGAAATGTACTTTAAATTATGAATAGGAAGCCTTCCAATAAAGAGATTCTGCTACCTACAATAAAACCCAGCAGGCTGAGATTACTCACAGATGAGCTGAAAAGTAAAATAATCCATAAATATTTACAGTTACTCTGGATTGTGTTGTATATACACAGCCATTAATTTGAATTTGAGCTAAATTAGTCTCCTAAATCTAAAGCACTTTAAAATTGTTCTTCAATAGCAATTAAAATCACATAAGCACGAAACATACAGTAACAAAGGAGATTATTTGTTGGCCTAGCAGGGTACTGTAGCTTTTCTTTAGAATATTCTGAAGTGTTAAAACAATAAAACAAAGGATTTGAGTAAGCACATTTTTTATTTACTGAATGTAATAAGACACGGGGGGTGGGGGGGGGGGGGGCGACTGTTTATTTTTCTAGTTTTGTGACCAACTGCTTACAGTTATTAATGAACCAGATCTACGAGTGCAGAATCTAGACATTACTCTTTTAATTGGAATAGAAAATGTCAATCTTATAACAAGCTGTAAGCCGATTTCAGACTCGGGTAAAGTGTCCCAACTGAAACATGCAGCTTTTGTACTTGAACTTCCACAAGGGGTGTGTGAACCAGGGGAGCTCTGTGGCTCCAGACCCTTGGATGCCTTGTTAACTGCTAACAGGAAGGCAGCTGCTTTTGTGATGCCTCTATCAGTGCTGAAGAGCAGCAGAATGGGAGGTTACCCCAGCGGATTACAAAAGTGAACATAACATCTCTAACCGAGCGGGAGCTTAAATCATGAGTGGGAAATCACTTCGATCTGAGCTTAACACACAAAAAAAAAACAAGAATGTGCTGCAATTTACATGAAAGTGTCATAAAGAGAGTCAACTCTGGGAACAAAAAGGCATTATGGCTGACTTATTGAATCTGCTGATAATATATATTAAAAAAATAACTATTTGGATGCTGTCGTGTTTTTTGTATATAACTATAAAAGTGTTTTTCATACTATTCTTTGTTATGTGTTTTCCTGTTCATAGGAAGTCTATATATGATAGTATATGATGCTGTATAAAAACCCCAGAACAAACATAATTGTACAACCAATTGCATCTGGTAAGTTAAATTTCTTACTTTAAAAAAAAAAAAAGCTAAGTCACTATTTATGAGACTCTAATGTTAACCACTTTTGACACTGAAGCACTGTCGGGTCAGGAGAACAAAGGGTTAAATCCGTCTTGTTCCTTTTTCTTCCAGTGCTCTGCTGGAGAACTTGCTTAACAAAACCCAGACAAAATCCCTGTACAGAATTCCAGCATGGACAGATAGCTCAGAGAAAGGGGGTTGGAGGTAATGTAAAACAGGCTTGACAAATCTGCGCTGTGTGAAAAGAATATAATGAATGCCTCATTGCCACACAAGAGTGCGCGTTCCTCTGCCCAGGCAGAAGCAATCTTCTCAGTACGGTATGATATTTATACTGCCCTGCAAAACTGCAGTTTTCTCATTTCTCATTTTGTCGGAGCAGAAACATTAAGAAGTAATTAATGTTTCAATAATTAGTTTGCCAGGGCCACATTAACCTTTTAAAAAAACAAACAAATGTAGCAGTGTCATCTGTCTCAGCTTTGTCTTTTAGATGTGATAAAGATGGTTTTTGGCTTGTTGAAACAGGGTAGCCCAAAACAAAGAGCAGGTCAACAGCGATTGAAAAAAAAAATGTGCTGTTATCCAAAACAATCCATTCAGAGCAAGCTTTTAGAAAGGGCTACTGTCTAAGCACATGTTTGTTTTATAGACATATAACGCTTCGAATCCTGGGGAGATGTGTCAGACCTTTGTGGTTCATGATACAGTAACCACATGGGATAGGGATACGGTTCCAGGCTAGGTTGTGAGGTACATGTGAAAGTAGAATGTGGAACACATGCCCTATATGGTGAAACTCGTCTGAAAATGCCCATATCGATGACCTCTGTGTTCTCCCTAGTTAAGCTTCTATATAAAGTATTATATATTAAAATTGTAATGTATAGTCCTCAATATTGCTGTTATACAGTCATCTGAAATGTCTTTCTATCAGGTGGCTTGTATCAGATTTAAATGAATTAAGATTTGCTATACTATTATATCACTATATATTACAAAAATAAAGAATAGGGTGCTGTGAGATTCAAGCTTATTTTCAACAAACTCAAAGGTCACAGCGACCAGATAGACCCTGTGTGGGGTGGATATGAGATTATACAGCACCCGCTCACATCTGACAGTTTGTGAGGATTTCAGGTATTGCTAACTATTCAATACAGCTGTAATCAAAGTTGACCTTTGATCAGGCCAAGGACTATACCCAGTTTGTATTACAGTGCAGGAATTTCATGCATATGTGTCGGTTCAAAATCCAAATGTAAGTGCTGTACTTTGTTATAAACCAATATAATGCATGATTTAGTGTTCATATCGAATTTTTATGAACATGAATTCATTCCACATTTAACTTCTAAGCATTTTATTGCATGTGTAATAGCACCACTTCAAAATGTATCTTCTTCATACTGATGTCTGTGCAGATGATGAGAATTCAGCTGACCTTCGACTTCTCAGGTCTTGTGTAAGTGGCAATTTACTGGACCCCACGTTGTGTGTGTTGAGGGTGTCCACAGGCATAAAGAAGCCCTGCTGATAAATCTCCGTTGGAGGCAACCCCACGGAGAATGTCACTGTACACACACACGCACACGCACACACACACACACACACACACACACACACACACACACACACGCACACACACACACGCACACGCACACACACACACACACACACACACACACACGCACACGCACGCACACGCACACACACACACACACACAAGGTAATTCATTCATAAGGGAGTTCATGATACAGTCTGGCGTCATGTTGAATGAACTAATATAGGCACTAAACTGGTGAAAGCAACAGCTGTATTTGAGTTTGAGGGTCATTTGATAAACCTATACCCTGCTGGGACAGGACACAGGTGCATTTCTCTACAGCATCACCCTGGATCGCATCAAGCACTTATTTTTATAATGAAACCCACGATACCCATGGTTAAGGGGTTGATGCAGCACAGGGTTATTCCCAGGTGCTGTAAAGCACTCCAACAAAATCAGCCGGGCTTTTCCCAATGGGGTACAGGTTGATCAAATCAACCCCTTATTTTCTCTTTAATTTTACCTTAGATTGATATAGACACATAGTAAATGAGTTCTAAACACCAAGCAGAAGTGTCCAGTAGTTTTTAAATATGTCACATATTACCGAGACAAGCTTCCCTGTTTAACGTTTAATCTATATAAGATATATTTTCTGCTGGTAAAACAAAAGATGCTTATTTAACAAGTTGCCTAGACTCCAGTTTAAACTTTTAGATATACTTGACAAACACATACAAAAATGTGAGCAAAACCAATCACACATTTTTGGAGTCCCTCCTGTACTTTGATAAACCACGTACTGTACTGGATTCATTCCTGACTATCAGGAAGCCAAAACATCAACTGACTTACTTTTACCTCAAACTGCACCAGGGATTGTTTTAATTGAGTGTTACTGTATGTCTGGTATTTGCTTGGCATGAATGTTGGCATTTATTTGTTTATAAATGACTGTATGTCATGGATGTAACCTGAATGGAACCCTCCTGGGCTCTATGCAAATGGGAAGCGTAACATATCTTTCTTATCCTCCCTCCTTACTTAAAGTTAAGCAGTGAACAATCCTAGTCTTTACCATACATCAATCAATCTGACACTTTGTCTCAATGTCACTGTTGAAAACATGCATTCCAGTTTCCTTATTCTTATCTGCAGGGCATGTGCAGTGCTGGGTCAAACATGTGTATTAAAGTGTACGCAGGTTCTGACAAGGAGCTCTAACAGGGCTCTTTTGAGTTCATCAGAAGCAGCTTAGCACAAGACTTTTGACAGCTTCGAAAGCCAGCCTGTGCAGAACACAGACAAAGTTTAAGAAATGCTGGCACTCCTCCTGTTTATTTTTATTGGTATTGTTTTATGGGTCAAAGGAAATATTGAAACAGCATTCCTTCGGGTCTACAATATGTTTAACCCAACGCTGTCAGGTTTTAATTGGAAAGATTCATTAAAAAAAAGGCTATTGACTCAATTTCTGTGTCTTAATTTAACATACTTTTTTCTTAGAAACATTTTGCAGTATAGCCACAGTTTGTGTTTCAGACCTTCCATCTAAAATCACAGACTACGCATCCCAGCTATTTGTCCTCACTGATATCCTTTTAAAAAGACTTACTGTTTCAGATGTGTTAATCTTATGGTTGGTAGATTTATTAATCCAACGAGTTACAGTATCTGTTATTGTAATGAAATGAAGACACTGTGTTTGGCCAGATGTTTTTTCATGTTTTGAGTCAAGACACCATTGTCACACAAACCATGCCTGTCCCATTCAGACCAGTTGTATTAAACCAGAACCCTGTTTTCATTCCTGAGGTAAACCTATAGTGGGAGGTTAGGTTGGGTGCGACTGAGCCCAGACTTCAGGGCTGGTCACACTTATCAACCATTATAACCATTAAAATATAATTGTCTTGTTTCCCATTCCACCAGTCAAGTCTGCCTCAAGCCTTGTAAACAGACAATGTGTGTACAGAACAGCATATACAGTATACAATTTCAAACTGGAAAGTACTGTAGTATTGGATCGCTCAACACCCTTCCAACTATAAAGTAGCTTCTCACTGCCCAAGGAGAAAATGCCTGGCACTAAACAGATGGGTATAAAACCAACTCTCTATTGTTGTCTTCCATGTTAGCTACAATAGGTGTTAGATGAGTAAACAGAAGTTGTTTAAAATCTTCCAGGTTCCACTGTCGAAAAACAATAAAGGTTTTTAAAAGTTCAAACCACCCTCACCATCCACCAAAAGCAAAACGAGTTTAATAGCAACTTTATAGCAGCTTAGAAATACCAAAAAGGTTCCCAGAGTGTGTGGAGAGCTCAGTTTTCTTGGTTGTCGGTTTTAAAGGGGTTAAGTGTATACTTGTGTATATAAACTTACAGTATGAAAGCAATATCTGAATAGCGGAGACAAACCACTGCTTGTTTCAGAAGAATAGTAGCCATGTATCATTAACCCAAAGTTCTCTACAGTTCAGTACCTGCCTCTTACCCTGCTGACTCCACTACAGTATATTCCCAGCACAGTTACACCAGCACAGCTCACAGCAAGTGTACAGCAAGCACAGGGAAACCACAAATAAAGCAGGGCATTCACTGTACCTTGAGCACTGATCCTCTGGAGACTGACAGAAAGCAGGTTTCCTCCTGTAAAGACAGACTGGCGTTGTGGGTTCACAACACCACCACCACTGCCATCACCACCGCCAGGCTTGACTGCTGGCTTGCTGGCTGGCTTGCTTGATGACAGTCTGACTACACAGCTGTGTTTTTTTTTTGTAACAGAAAGAAAAATATATAAACAAATACGGTAGAATTAAGTAGAGAAAGGGAAAAAGTCCCTCTTTGGTTTCAATTCCCCACAATTCAATTCTCTCTCTCTCTCTCTCTCTCTCTCTCTCTCTCTCTCTCTGAGTTCTCATTCAAACAACGGCTGTGACTGAATCAGGACAGCCAGAACCATCTGTTGAAACTCGCCTGCCTCTTTGCTCTACTCACTTACTCACTCGCTCAAGAGAGAGAGAGGGGGAAAGGGCTGTACAGCTTGGACCCAATCTAAGGGCTTTCTATGAGGCAGGGGCGGAGCTTAGCTCAGACACTTTGCATTCATGAGGCTGGTACCTTTCAGATGTAATGGGGTTTGTAAGAGAGAGAGGGGAAGGGAGTAACAGTAAGGGAGTAAACTATCAAGTGGAACTTTAAAATAAATCACACACACACACACACACACACACACACACACACACACACACACACGCAAACACAAGCTAATTAATATCCCTTCGCAGAGAAATAGCAAACTGACGACTAGTAAGCTATTAATCCCCTGCAATCCACTTTGCTGGTGTGAAATTGTGAGAAATTGTAGGAAATTAAACAGCTATCAGTATCACACAGGTGTGGTTTATATGATTTTTGTACACCTGTTTATTCAGATGCAAATAAACAAGGCACATTACAGTAAGCATAAAAAGATTTTTTTCATAATTATTTCGCCATACGGGTGACATATTTTTTAAAATAAATATTGTGCAAAATAAAGGAGGCAAAAATCTAGTGTGTCGAATGACTAACCAATGATTAATGTTCCTATTCTCTCAGCGTGTACTCTATTTGCAGAAGGTAAAAAAAAGATTATTACCATTTTTTTATTACCATCTTTTTTTGTGTTTGCCTGTGCTACCAACTCTTGCAAGCAGATTCAGCATATCATTGTGTTTGCATTTACAGTCAAGTTCATAACTTTTTCCTTTTTAAAAAATAGAATACTGTTCGAGATAGTGTTGTTATCACGTATAACTGCAGAGAAAGGTGTCATACATTTCCATTTGTTAGAGTGCAGGAATACTGCATTGTACTATTTGTGTGGTACAGTTAGGTTGCAGAGATTCTAAATACACTAAAGAGGGTCACAGGCACTCTCGGAGATGTTGATTTTGGCAAAGGGCCAGTCTTTTTAATGAATTGCCACTGCTTAAATAGAAACTGCAGTTAAAATGCTATTACAGTGACATGTTATTTCAGTAATCTAGTGAACTATTTGCAGTGTAACATTATCCATTTACTTCCTCTGTAATAGTTTAGTTTTTTTTCACCGAAACATGCAGATGGTCATTCTTAAGTAGTTCATTCCCACATTCGTTCAATCTAGTGCTATATTTATTAAGAACATCCTTTCAAAGGAAATGCAGCCATTTTTATACTGGTCTGCAATTAAGTTCATTTCAGCCTTTATTTATATGCTCCCACCCACTGATCCATTACGTTGGTGTGTAAGACTGACAGTTATATGTTACTAAAGTAATTATGGTGTACGGCAGCATTCTTCAATTAATTGGCGACCCGCGGACCAAATCCGCCTCACGAGAGCCTTCCGTCTGGCCCATCGGATGTCATCTGCAGTGCTGTTAACTGGGCGTTTTTTCCCCGTTGTGTTGGAAAATCACTTTAATTTATGGGGTTTTAATGTGAAACATCTAAACAGGCTTTTAAATCGTCCAAGTCTTTACTTTCTCATTAAACAGAATGAAGAACGCTTAACGCTTAAAAGTTTCTTCATTCTGCATGCACCAAAAGACGTACATTAAACCAATTTTACTACTACATGGCTAGCAGGGATCAATCGAATTCTTAAAGAGGAAGAAAACATTGGGAAAAAAACACAGAAAAACAACAATCCTAAATATAATAATATTCAAGTTACATTTACTAACCCCCTAAAAATGAAATATTTAATATATTAGAAAGCTGCCTGTTCACAGTTTATAAAAAAAAAATGACCAGTTAAAACTAGTGTTTCTAGTGGCAAATCACACGACCATTTCCACAATGGATTACTGTGTGAGATCGTCAAAGACATTGTAAATGACACAAACTGCACTGATTTCAAAGACATCCAGCTGCACAGAACTTAGTGCACAGCAGTGATACATTCAGTCCTGGGGCCATGCTTTTATTTTTTATTTTTTATTATGGCTTCTTTTGGGAAGAAGTAGGCAGGTTTTTGTAAAAGTAGTTGTCCTTCCTTACACCTGCTAGTTGCAGATACGCACAGTTGAAAGGTCGCCACTATCTACAGGGTATTTGTGTCCCCTAACAAGCAATATTTATTGACAACACGCCATAATACAGGAACAAATGATCACTGCACTTTATCTGGTAATAACCCTTCTCCTTCCTTGTTTACAACACTCTGTATGTAAGCTACCACCAATCAATAAACTTTAGTTTAGTCACACACTTGGTAAGCACACTCATTCCCATTTGCATCAGTACACTCCATAACCTAACGCTGAATATTGTTTTTACAGTTTACTATTATTATTATTTCAGTTTTCAGATAATGACTCCTCTCCTGTAACTTCTATCTTTCCTGAAGGTTGCTGTTTAAATGCTTGCCGTTCACCCTGGTCCACTTCTGACACTGAATTATTTGAATGTATTTTATGCCTGCCTGCACAAAGTGGGGTTTAGCCCCCTCAGTTTTTTGTTCTGCCCCCCCTTCCACCTCATCATGGAAAGTCTGTCACCTCGGTCGTGGCAAATCTGCCACGCCCCCGCCACTGATTGACGAGCTTTCATTACTGAACTTGCATGCTTGTTGTGTCTTTTCAAAAACAAAGACGGTGCGAGCGAGTGTCAAAATTTTAGACAAAAAGGAATTTAGATGTCCATTTTAATTTAATAGTTTTAATAAAATTAAGATTACTAACCTGCAGTTTTAATAGCATTACAGTGCTAAATATTTGCTTTGTATTATTAAATGGCAATCATAAATTTTATCATTGTAAGTGGTTACCACCCCCCCCTGCCCCCCCCCCCCCCCCCCATACGCACATCATGAGCGCCCTGTGGCCCCCCAAGATTTGGACATTGCCTTATCTGGCCCTCCAGTGAATATAATTGAATACCTCTGGTGTATGGCTCTTCTATAAAAACATTGTAAAATTGGGTCATCATAATCTTAAAATGTCAAACACAAAACTAAAGACAAAACACTCTAGTACAGATACAGGAACATTCTAACTGCAATCCCATACACGGAGTCAATGCAACTTGTGAAGCACTTTAATCTTAGTTACAGTGAAGGTTACATTTTAACAATGTATTAATGTGTTCCAGTGGGTTTCTGAGTTTTAGCAGACAGACAGAACTTGAGATTTTACAATCATATACCACAGAATAGCCTTGCTCTTGCTACGGAAAAGCCTTAACCTGGTGAATTTCTCAGCAGGCATAAAACGACTCAATGAAGCCTCAACTGAAATGAGCACAAGCTGTTTCAGTCGCTTGCTTTGTGTTCCAAATAATTACTGCAGAAGAAAAAGAGCAGACGGGCTGAAGCCGAGTTGTTTAATTGATTTACACGGAGCAGAGGCTGGGGGCAGATGGTTCTCCAGCGTGGTTCTCATCCAAGTGAGTTTGCCGAGCAACAGGACATGCGAAAAGTTGGACCACCACATTGCTAGCAACAGCACTGTCCACTCATCTATTGATTACATATGGTGGACAGATGAAATGTCAGAAAAATCTGCAGCATTTGAGGGAAGTTTATGGAGTCTTCAGAAAACTAAAAAACTAAAAAACTAAAAACTACATGACCACTCCAGTTCCATTTGAGATACAAAGTATTCCAAATAGTTTTTTGTGCTAATACCAAAAAAGAAAAAAAGAAAAGAAAAAAAAGCTCAACAGGATCTCAGTCAGGCTCCTGTGGACCCGAAGGGGCTGAAGAAAGTTTGCTGTAATTTACTTTTCTGTTTCTCTTTGGCTACTCACAGGGGTGGCTCGCCCAGTAAAGCAACGTCATGCTAGTGTGGTTCAAATCCAGCTGGTGCACAGTTGCTGATCTTGGGCCCTTTTGCTTCCCGCAAGGTCAGGGAGGATATCTGTCTGGGCATACAGTTTACCCCACTGCACTGCTATCAGGTGCCCAACGAGTCCAGAGGGATTCTTCCCAGACTTGGTCCTTGCGTCCAGGGTTTAGGTTGACCGCTGGCCTTCATTCTTTCTGCTCAGTAAGTGGGATGCAGGGGCAAGGTCACATTTATATGGGGCTTTTCAGATTGGGTACAAAATCAGGAGTAAAACTGATAAATTAGCTCCACCTTACGTTCCCAGTGATGGTCACTGGCATATGACACAATCAATTGTTCCTCTCCAAGGGCTCAAGCCCCAAATCTACATGGACTCGGTTACTGCTTGCAAACATCCGAGAACTTGCAGCCAGAGGAATATAACTTATACTCAGTCATTCTCAGAAAGCACTTTCATTAACAATTACAGACTGACTTGCATCAGATGTCTTTATGCTACGATTTTTTTTAAGGTTTTTGGCCCTTTGCTCATGTGGAAAAACCTCCTCTTTACTGTAATGTAGGTGTTTCCAGTAAAATGCAACAAGTTTAATAAAAATTACAGGAAACTATATTTTCTTCATCCTGTTCTGCTTGCCTGCCTTATGAGAGGTAATTTAATATAAACAGCTACTAAATTTGTCTCACAGAGCAGCAGAAAACAGCTGTCTGCTTTCTGATAAAGTAACATTCCATAAGGCCATGTAATGGAAAAATCAGACATGCAAACTCAATGGAATTGTAGTGTTAATTTGAATACAATTGTCAGACACTGTGGATTCATTTTAAGGTTAATTTAACTCACCTACATTTTTTAATCTGTACTCCCAAATAAAGTCTGATGCTGCCATATAGCAAAAACCAAGGGGATGGCATTTGACCCCTTTGTTTCAAACAGGTTTCCAGTGCCAGTATGCTACATTCAAGGTTATTGATGGGGGAAAAAAAAGAAAAAACTGAAAATGTACACAGATGTATAGAGAAGGCATTAAGGCACTGAAGGATTAAAGTTATTGTTATTTTTCGGGAAGGTCGGGATGAAAAGGGGGAGGGGGGGTGTATTTAAAAATTCATGGATAGATTTGAGCTGAGGCACTGGTAACTTAAGAATCCTCATACAAGCTATCTCAGCAGTCCCTTTGGATCTCCACTGCAGAAGCCACAGGGAGGAAACTTTGGAATTCTTTTTTCTGTGGCATTCTGTACAACCCTGGACAGGCCTGCCTCAGAAAACAAATTGACACTATAAAATGTGTTTACTCAGGGCTGCATCACCCTGATACTTGTCAACCAGAAATGGCATTACAGTTCTAAATTACCTCAGAAAAGATCAATAGTTTATTTAAACGCACACAGAAGCAGAAGAAGAAAAAAAAACAGAAATCGCCATAAGGGAAAGGCTGTTACAAGATTTATTTTAAAAGGAAGGAGAAATAAATGAGAAACAAGCCAGCAAAAGCAATTCTCGTGGGTGATAGATTGGGCACTCTTTTCTTTTTGCAAAGCAATTCAGTTTTAGAGAAACTTTAACAGTACATCATCAGTGGACGATCCATTAATAGCGATCTCCTTCAGTCAAAGGTGCGAAATTCATGCCTTCCCTACCGTGGTGAGCAATCAGGGGCATCTCTCTAGGCCAGCAACTGAGGAAAATGTGATTAATAGAGAGGTGCTCCTAATATAGGGAGATCTGCACATTTACATTTAAAGGGCCGACAGTGTGGTCTTAATGGTGAGTTACAATTTCATTAAAAACACATCTGACACAGGAGTTAAGCATAACATCCGACACATTGGGCTAGATTCTCAACCCTATTTACTCCAAATCGTCATTACATTAGTGCATTTTTACAATTACGATTCTAAAACAAATAAAAGAACATCCTGAGACACTTAACTAACTGATCATTTCAATGTTTGAGGTGCTTAGTTCTGCTTTGGTCATTTTATTAGGTATTTTATTAGGTGCTTTTTACCTTTCTGGAAAAAAAAAATAAAATTTGAAGTTATAAACTTTGAGAAAGTATTCCATTGTTTTAAAGGGGAAACCTACGTACAAAGATATGCAAATCTGAACAGAACTAAAAGTAAATTAAAATAGGATATTGACCAAATATGTACAGCAGGACCGACTTTCACGTTTTAAACAACATGATTTTTCCTTCCGACGATAAAGAAAACACATTTCAGCTGATATCAATAATTTACCAGCTTCTTTATAATCAGTCAGTTATTGAATTCTCGCTATTTGTTACACAAGTAGAAGAATAACTTTTGTGCGTTTGCCTCCTATACCAACATGTTTCTTTTGTAACCCCTGCTGATAAATCGTCCTTAAATTAGTCTGCATAACAAATACTTTTCCCTCAGCTCAGTATGCATCTCTTACAGACAAAAAAAACCCCTTCCTTTCACCCATGTGTTGTCAAAGTGCAGATATTTTAAACCCGGGTGCTCCCAATGGTTTTCTAGTTGAAATTGTTCTTTTTGTGTTGTCTGTCACGCTACTGAAATAGAAAGTCACATGCAAACAGACCACCATGACTACAAAACACTACTGTATCACCATGGATACCTTTCACAAACAAGTGTCTTCATAGACGTGAATAGGATGAAAAGAACGTTTTAAATGCCTGTGTCTGTGTGTGTGTGTGTGTGGAGAGAGTCCAACCACTTTATTAGGCACAGAAAGCCATTTGAGATCTACAGGTCATGCAGTGCATAACGCCTGAAGCACTAACATGTTTATTAGTTGGTCAACAAATAAGTACAAGTTAGAAAGCTGGTGTCTGCGCATCTATGTACCAGACTGCATTTCTAACCAGGAAGTCAAGGAGCAGTGTGCTACCTAGTTCAAAAGAGAAAGGAAAATTGAAAGGTTATATAAAATAGTGGAGAAAAAGACAACCATACCAATGGTATTCAGGTATTCAGTTACTCAGCCTTCATGAGAAGCAGCCTTTTGCTTTGAAGAAATTCCGCTCACCTCGACACATAATGGGAGCTTTTAAAGCAGAGAGTAATTATTTTAAATCACTGGTCTCTCTCCTGCTCAGTGGTTGATGATGGAACAAGCATTTAGGTTGGGAGTTATTATCGTAAACACCATTTAACCACAACCTTGAGTACAGTTTTATTCAGCATAAAAGCAACAGGATTAAGCAACTTCATCTAAATCATTTGTGAGGGGGAAAAAAATACCTAGAATTACAGATATTGTACTTCTCACAGCTGGCACTGGAAGTGTCCATTTTAAGCTCAATGGCAAGTAAGGAAAAGTAGTGGAGATGTTCAGATACTAAATTACAAAATCCAGCCAATTTTTGCAATGTCCTCACCTTCCAAAAGATCATCGTGGACCTTATTCAGTTTATGAATGGGCATGCCAAAGACTGTATCCCTGTACAATTTCAAATTAAAGTCACTTCAAACACATTTTTTATAATAAGGTTAAATACTCATTCTTCCCCTTCCTCCAATTTCAGCCAAAATCAACATTACATCCCCAGGGGTGTTAACAAAACATATACATCAATAAATGTGTTAATAAACAAAAAATTGAACTTCTTGGGAGCAAAATCTAGTACTTCTTTTTAGTACTTCAGGAACAAAGATATGGAAGTAAGGACCCCTTTCATCTCCTAGGAACCCTGGGCCAGCACAGCACTGACCCAAAACCCATGACTCACTGTGTGGAGACTCACAGAGGCACCACAGCAGATAGCCAGCATGTAACCTGGAGTTCACCTGCCTTGAGACAGCCTAGCCACAGGCCATCTGTAGCTTATCCAATGTCAACGGAATATTAAGAGATACAATATCTGACCCATTCTGTGACCTTGGGTCACGATGCAGGACCTCCATGTCCTTCAGTCACAGTACATCTCTCAACATATACATGGCTGCAGGAACTTCTTGGGTTAAAATAACATTGAAATGTTCCCAAGGTATTTGCATAGTGTAGTCAATTGCTTTAAATGATGATGAAGTGCCTGTCAAAAATATTTTTAATTGTGAACACCAAACTAATTGACTGATGAGATTTCACTGCTGTTGTGGCCGGTGCTGTATTTTTGATCGATGCTCTGTTGTGAAAAATTCAGCACTTACCTCCAGGATAAAACAACAACAACCACCTAGGTCTCAGCAAGACTTATAAATGTAGGATTAAGTGACTTTACTGTTTCGTTTCTTTTTTTTAGGCAGAATTTGTCTTGGTTTGTTGATTGGGGCTAACTCCATAAATTCCATACATTTCCGGTGTTGGGCACTTCCAGTCTCCACATCGGTCTAAAAAGAGTGGTTCTAAAAGAAACACGTGCTAAAACAAACAAGAAATGTCTCAGTTTTCTTACCGTCATATCAGGACATCTGATGCTGTTTCAGGAAGTCTTCTACTTTCACTGCAAAGCAAATCAGTCAGTAGGGGAAGCAGCTGATTGGTTATGACAGGAAAGAAGTCGTCGAAAGGGCTAGGGGGGACAATCTCACTCTCCGGGTGTCTAAGGACGCACAGTCCCTAACATCAAGTCTTGCAAACAGAATGTTTTTTTTTTTTTTTTTAACATAGCATAATACCTGGAATCATGTTTCTTAAAATCTAAACACTTTCTTTCAAAACAACACATCTAAGACTTGTGTAATGTACTTCCATGATATGTAATGCAAGGTTAAGCAGCTTAAGTGTCTATTGCAGTTATTCTTGGAATCCTATTTTCAGCAGCATAATTGAATAAACAGCACTACAGTATAATTTATTTCATGTGCTTCTGACTCACCAGTGTACTTTTTTGCTCTCAAAACACACGTGATCTGTTTAGCTTGGTCAAACAGTTTGCTTGATTTTGGGCCGGTCCAGTGTACAGTGGTCCTCCATTAAAGGTCCTGATATTCAAAGTGACAGCTTGACAACATTCGCATATGGGAACACCAAGATTTATACTGAAATGTTAGGTACATTTTTTTTTTTTTTTTAATGCAGCAGCATTTCAGTAATAGATAAGTCAATTGATCACATGTTAACTGTAGCTTTTTGGTCCGTGCACAGTATAGTCATGACTGTTTATTTATAGAAGAACACGGCTGCATGCCAAGTATTATGGGCAACTCTGAAAAGCTGGATATTTACATGGAACATTCATGGCTTTACTATGTAGGCAATGCCAGGGCAATTTACTCCCCAAGCTGCCCCTTCAGTCAGCCCTGCGAGACTGCTGATAAAAGGCTTTCTCTTTAGTTAACAATTTCCACTGCAGTTTTGAAAAAAAACACTCACTCTGCCAAAGAATACCTCACTTAGCCATTAAATGGAAACAAAATTTGAAATCAGATTCTACCAATAATGCCACCTGCTGTGAATAGTGACAACTCAGCAACCTGTCACAACAGTAACATCAAACAGCACTGACAGCGCCAACTAAAATAAAGGCATGTCATAATTAAAGTTACATTGGCTCCACACACAGGCTTGCATATTTCAGTTATATGAAACATTAACTAAGAAAAGTTTAAAAACTTTTTTTGTGATATAGAAATAAAATTTTGAACACAGGTACAAACTCAAAATTATAATGATGAACTGCCTTTCTGTCATGTCATGATATTGAGGTAGAACTACAACTCGCTCTTGGCCAGCAGTATCACTAAATCCCAATAGAATCGTAGCTCTGAGGAGTAAAAGTGAACAAAGGCTGAGCAAAACGACCTTTGAGATTTTAGAAAATAAATGCATGGTCCTTTCACTCTCTGACTTTCCAACATCTAGTATAATGTCCCCAGATAAAACTGCCTCATCAAGTGAGGACCTAAGCGAGGTGCTCTTTAGTGTAGGCATGTCGATTCCATCAGCAAGGAACACATGATGCCACTGTGTCTGTCTTGAAGGTCACAGCTCCACTTTAGCTACCCTAGCTGCATTCGATCAAGTCTGCTCTCTAACTACGGTCCTGGTTAATTTTATTTATGTTTTTGTTTGTGTGTGTATGCTTGTTTTGTTTATTTGTCTTTCACCAGTGCCCTGTAGTAGTCTTCGTTTTGTATAAATAGTTAATCGGGTGTTCATGAGCAGGCATTTATACTAGGTTGGCTGCCCGTCTGTGGATATGGAATCAGTAATGTATGAGCGCACAGCTTGCCTGCAAAGGGAGACTGCAACACAGTTCAGGTACGTCTAATCTCCTAAAAAATAATAGAGGATTATAAACGAGATCTGATATCTTAATGAAGGACCCCTGGAACTGCACGGCACACAATCCACATTGGTTTCTTCCAGGTATTTAAGATAACAACATTTTTTGCCTGGCTATAATTTCTAAAAACTGTTTTCCTATCCTTTGCCCTCGATCAATGGTATTTTGATGCCCTTCCTAACACAGTATAATTTACCATACAGAAGAAAGTCTGCAGCCAACTTCACAAAAAAGGACGGATCACAAGACAGTCACAAGTGTAACTGCAGTTAAATAAAATCAGGTTGAGACAGAAAACCAAATAGATTTTTTGCGCTGCTACTTCTCATCACCAGAACTTTAAGGATGTACAATTTTCCACTAAAAAGCACATTAACAAAATAAATAACAGACTTTAAACACTGTACTTATCAGAGTGTAGAATTTAAAGCACAGCATTATCAAAACCATAATGATTCAATGCAGCCTTTATTCTTTAATAACGTTAGTATTTCTGAAACATCTTCAGACTATTAAAATATAATAACATAACATTTAGGGCTGGGGTTTGTATGTCTGATACCTCTAGAGCATCCTCTTGTGTCTCTTTACTTGTCAAACAACCTTAATTAATACAAACCACCAATAAATACAAATCTTTCAACATTTTTCTGTTGCCACTCGATTCTGTATGGACAAGTAGGGGTATGTTGAAAAAAGCTGGAGGGTAACCAAACATTTGCATATGGGACTACCAAGATTTATACAGAAATGTTAGGCACTAAAAAGGTTATGTGAATAAGAATATTGAATATTTTTATCTTTACAGAGATTTCACAAACAAACAAACAAAAAACCCTGTTAAAATGCAGCCGCAATCGTTCACATGGTAACATACGATACAGTAATCTCCAGTACTGGTAATCATCTGTGACATGCATTCCTATCTGAAGGGTAGGTAAGATTATGTGTCTGTCAGACAAGTGTCAACTGTTTTTTGTTTTGTTTTTTCTCCTCCTGTTCCTACAGGGTTGTGGAAGGGTTGATATGATATGATGGAGCGATACAGCAGCATGAACAGACGATCCTATTGTTAGATCCCTCAAACGTATTAATATACTAGCCTGGCAGGCATTGATCTGTGAGACAGTTGATCATATTACCTCTTGTAAGATGTCATGTGCGTCAGCCTGCCTGTCAGATGTTTTACAGAAATACACTCTTGAAGAAGATTTTCTGCTCACGCAGTTTAAGGAGGCAGCTGTATTCAAGCTGAGTGAACTCACTACACTGTGCTAATCGTAACCAAAAAAATATATATATATCTTAATAATGATTAAGGAACTGCATGGTCCTTTCCTGTCTAGGCTGTCTCTAAAAGTGCATGCTTTTTAAAAAAAGGAGTATTCTCGAGCAGTGGTTCCCAAACCAGACCTGAAGACTCACTGTGTCTGTGGGTTTTCATTCCAGCTGAGCACTCAATTACTTAACTAGACCCTTCATTGAAATGGTAATTTGCTCAATTAGACCTTTTTAATTGTTTTCAGCTCTTAACAGTTGCATATTTCAAATTAGCTATAACATTTTATAAGTAACTTGAACTCTGCAACTGTTTAAGAGCTGAAAACAATTAAAAAGATCTAATTAAGCAAATTATCAGAAGGGGGGGGGGGGGGGGGGGGGCTCCTGGTCTTTGTTCCACCTGTACCCTAAATTACTTAATTGAACCAAATGAACCTCCATCAAGGTCTTAATCACCTGATTATTTAATGATACCTAGAAAACCTGGAGAACTGGCTCTCGAGGACAGGATTTGTGCACCCCTCCCTGCCTCAAATGAAACTCAAGTCTGTTTATTATGAAAACTGTAAAGTCAAAACTGTATTTAGAGCAGCAACACACACCAGGTCAATGCACAAGCCTTTAGCCTCTGGTGGCCTGGTCTTAAATCTCAACAGAAGAACTGTTGGAAAGAAATGCAAATCAAATTGTATTGGGACATAATGTGTAAAAAAAAAAGAAAAAGATCTAATCTGTCAAGCAGATAAAATATGGTGTTTGTATTAACAACTGAGTATCTGTTTTATCACTCCTCACCCCCCGGGGAGCGCTTGACTGTTATAATTACGGTTCACTTCACCTTACGCGATAAAGGGTGGGGGGGAGGGGGGGTTGAAAAAAAAATAATTGGATTTTTGTTTTATTGAGACACCAGTATATCAGGGTGCTCTTTTGTTTGGGGTGTTTTACGAGCTGCTCAGCTGCTTTTGAGAGAAACAGAAAGTGGGGATTCTGAGAGTCTGGCCTTCTCCTTGCCACTGTCTGGGGCGACCCATTTCAGGGCTGCATGCGCCTCAATAACCCCCTGCTGTTGAGGGCTGCCTCGTCTGCAGCTCAATTTCACACAATTATCCCATTAAATATTCAAAGCTGTGCGCAGAGCTAATTAAAAGCTGGGCCGTGTACAATATTAAATTGGGATTTGTGTCAGGGAGGGCTATAAGACTTTGGCATTTAGAATAAAGAAATAAGTAAATAAATACATAAATAATTAATAGAATATGATAATTAATATGCTGAATGCATGTTTATTATTTGCACAATGAAGACATAAACATACCTCCCTCCTGGACAAATGCAGTAATGATAAAGTATGACCGATTCTCCAAAAACAAACAAAAACAAATTCGGCAATAGATACATAAAATGTTTCACCAGAAGTAATACCTTTTTTTTTTCTTTTGTTTTAATTGTTACAGTACTTACCGGTATTCTGTATGGCAGGTTTTTATTTTACATCAGTATTTTCATTTCATTCATTTTTATGCTATATATAATTTGCATCTACCAAATCCCATTTTCGCATTCTGCTTTAATACAGCTGTGAGAGTACACTGAAGCTAGACTTACAATATTCTTCACGTGTGCAGTAATTGATACCATATATGTGATATATATGAAGTAGAAAACGAGCACCATGAATTGGATAGGTTTACCACTTACATATATGTATTGTAAATATGTATTGTACTGTATATGAATATAATTATTAACAGGGAGACAGTTTGAACATACTGGTAAACAGCAGACTTCTTCATTTATGAACTGCTCCAGTCTGCTTTGTTTCTAGTATTTGTATAAGCAGAAATGAATGTGCTTTCAAATAATACAGTATTCCGTGTGTAGGCAAATTAATTTGTACTCCCCTGCAAGTCCTGGGCTGGTCCATATAGGGAAGTCAACACAGAGAATTGAATAATTCACAACTAACATCAACATTCACACCCACTGCCTATTCTGCAAGGACATTTCCTGTCCAGCACTCTGCTAACATTTGTGTTTAAATGTCAAATCCACGGGGGATTTTCAGAAATGTAAATACATATAAATCAATGTCATCCTAAGTAGCCAATCAAAATACTGCTTCTCCCATGCAAGTGGAATTGTTCTTTCTGTGCTGTACATACTGCGTCTCAACATGTGCATTTCATTAAAAATCGAAATGCTATTACATCTGATAGAAGGAAACTCTATATGAATCTTTCTCCGTGGTCAATGCTTGCATTGTAACAGTATAAAAGCTGGTATGTACAGTATGAAGTTCGTGTGTACATACACATTACTGACCTGAAGTATCATCCATGGCTTCTCCTCTTCGCCTCCACTATGACTGACTGGTCAGCCTGCCTTCTTTCTTGTTTCACTGGCAGGCTGTAATCAGGGTTGACAGATCATCTCAATCAATCATGAGTTTTACTTTCCAGCCTCCTTAAAGACTTCTGGTCACTGTATGAACTAAGCAGACATCCCCCAAGTGCTGTCTGCAGAAGCAGGGGGTGAAATTACAATGTGTGTCATTCTAGCTCAGGTGGACATTTCACTGCAGCTTTAAATGTAATCCCAATAATTTTATGTTTGCGTATTGGTGTTTTAAAATGTGTGCCTTTCAATAGGATGTCAAGTGGGGTGAATCAAAATTTTAAAACTTAGAAACACAGGCCCATTTGGGTTACTTAAATGAAGCTTGCAGTTCATGAAACCTTTGGTCAACAGATTAATATCATTGTTTAACCTAAAAGTAAATAAAACTAGATTTAAAGTTTAGTAAATAGGCCCACAACACCACAGGCCTTATGTGCAGGGGTGCCACCTGTCCCTTTTTTTGAGGAAGGCGTCCAAGGAAATGCCTTTCCAGGACACTAAATGGCAGGACCATAAATCGAGCACAATTTAGATAAATCAGGATACAACGTTACTGCAATAGACGCACAATATGAGTTAGTTGTCAGTCGTAGTAATATTATCAGTGTTTCCTATTGGATGAATATAGGATTTCTGATGATAGTGCTAAAACTTTTAAGCCCCTTTCTGTTCAGAGGTCCTGGTTTCTTGTACCTCAGAGGTGGCAACTCTATTGCTGTGTTTACCATGGGCCAGTGTTTTGTAGGGTTATGTTCATTCAGAGATTGTAAGTTGTACCCCAGGACACAGGCAGTAGTGGCAAAACATGTCCCTGCCGTCCTCTGCCTGTTCTGATATAGTATGAAGTAGGACAGTATTGCTGGATGTAAGAGGTGAATCCAGTACACAGCCGTTTCAAGAAACTGGAACAATTCCTTGTTTGAAGCAAGTTTCACTTTTGATTCAGTTGCCTTTCAAACTACAACTGAAAAGCATTTAAGTAGCATAATTAGATAATTAAAGTTATGTGAAGTGCAGCTGAACAGCAGTTTATGCAGATTAAATCGACACATTGGTTAAAGGATTAAAATGTATATTATTAAACACATTGTTTATTCATTAAGAATAAAGGTTGTGCTTTAAAATAATAAACGGCCAAGTAATTACCTGACAAGCCTTAACAGTGCATTAATTGTATGATTAAGTGACAATTTATGTTTATTACAGTAAATCATAAAGCTTTGTAAAACAGTTGCTTAATGCTGACTGGGGTATATTAATAGAACAGCCCTTTAACTGACCTGCAATTCTATTTAATCCATTTTAATTCTCTGAAGTGTCGGGTCTTACCTTTGAAGCACCATGATTACAGCAACAACATTTTTAACAGAAGAATGAACACCAAACTCTTTGGAATTATCTGTGCTGTGTGATGAGATATTGAGCAATACATTAAACCTGATTACAGTCCATTACACAACAAAAAAAAAACACTGCAGAATTGCAGCATTGACTTTGCGCTCGCTCGTTTGCACAGAAAATAACCCGTGGCAGAACTGGCCCCTGACTTTTACCTTTCGCAACTGCCAAAAGATATATTTCCCGATTAATGATGAGTCACAGCTGGCTTGAAGACACGCAGTTTCCAACGTGTGACTCAAGGATCTCAGACCATCGTTGAGACTAGTCTCTGTTTAAACCAGATGAGATAAGACGCGTCTGACTGTCATTGTGGGCAAAGCTTCTAAAACTTCAAATACATTACTATAGGCTGTTAGTGATAGATGAACGGGTCCTAGGGCAAGGGTGGCCACATTAGGCTCTTCTAGTCTTGGTCTTTGTTCCAACCATGTTCCAAACTGTTTAATTGAACCAATTAACCCTCCATTCAGGCTCTAAAGTAGTTTATTAGTTCACGTTACCTGTTGACCGACCATATGGTCCAAGTTCACCCTGCCTATGCAGCAGCTAGAGTTTTTACTGGCCCCTAGATGCACTAAGCAGACCTCCATGATCCCGGCCCAGCTTCACTGGCTACGCCAGGGTTCAGATCACAATCAGCTAGCTACTTGTCAACCACTGACTCCCTTGGCCACCAGGAAGCAGCTTTGAGTATCTCCAGTATCTCTGCACAGCACTCTGGGTGGCTGCTGGTTTCACCACATTGCACTTTCTCTGTTGAACATTTTGCCCAGGTTAGAAATTTGGGGTGCTGCCACTATTTTATTGTCATTCAGGAGTTGTGAGTTCACAAATTTGGAACCATGCACAAATTATAGACAGTAAATTATTTTAAATATTATAATAGAGATGGTGCAGTGGTGTTTTCTACTACTGGCTACAAAACACCCCCGAACTCAGAAATAGTTCTCCTGTGAACTACTCCGTCTGTATCTGCTGTAGCGTGTCCCTTCCATAAACCAGACAGGGAAACATTGAACTGCTAATGGATGCGATACAGCTGCCACAGACAGCGTAAAAGCTGTACTCTGGCACAGTTGATTTATTTGTTGAAATTGGCAGCCTGAATGTAAAATGCAAGTGCTAAGAACTATAGTTCATTATTTCGAGACAGGGGTGTAAATAGACCTCGTTGGGCCCCAGGCAAAAGTGCTTTTGTAAGGGGGGCCCCCTGCTTTTCATTCTATTTGTATCATAATGTAAAACTATGACACATTCCAAGTTAGTCCAAGATTAGGGATAATCGTAATGCTTTTTTGGGAGTCATTACCTCACTGAAAAACCCTTTGTTGTAATTCTCGTATACAGACCAACTTATGCTACTCTTCCAGGTATGTTCTAAAGACAAGCGCACAGTTAAAGGCACTATTTTACAGTGAAGGACAATTTTCAGAGAGGAATTGTAGAACATTACAACATTTCTATGACATCATCCTTTGTTCTTTTACTTGATTTTCCATTTTCAACTGAAAATTGTGGGTTTGTCAAAGAAAACCCAGACACCTAATCGACAATAGTATGCTACTTGTTTCCTTTTCGAAAGTCAGTTAAATATGGTTTTGGCAAATTGGTTGAATTAAACAGTTGGATTAGACAGTGTCGAATACAGTTGATTATTGTTACCGATTCAGTGCCTAGCATTATTTATCCTTTACAGAAAGAATTTAGCTGCAGGAAGGAACAGTTCAATTGTAGTTCTGAGTAGTTTCTTCCTAGTTTTAAACCCTTAAAATAATGTAATTGTACTTCCCTCAATCTGTCACCCGCTTGGTAATATAAATGTCTTTGGGTGTACGACTTCTCATTCCTACCACCAAAAAAAAAAAAAAAAAAAGCAAAAGAACACATTTTTCTTCTGTCAAGATGTCAAATCTCCTATCATACTAAATGCACAAGTAGCACTGTTACAAATCTGTTTGATCTGGTCCAATTCAGACCCCATCACGAGCATCATGGGAGTACTCCATTCTCCCCTGGTCTCTGTATGTAAACAGAGAACACTGCAGAAAGCGTTCTGAATTGCAGACTCCCACGGTGCAATAGAGCAAGGAACAGCTGAATGTACACCAGAAGACAAAAAAAAACAAAAAACATAAGTGGATCAGCTGTATTGGTCTGGTTTAAACCAGAAAACTGTCTGCACTGTGTGACACATGCCATGAATCAATTGACCTGCATCCTTTGAATAACACAGAATATTTATATCAAGTGTCCACCGAAATGAAGGCTTTCATGCTGTGAAGTGAAATAAAAAGGACTCTGCAATGAAGAGGAAAAGTTCACATGACAGGGTTTTGGCAAAGGCAGCAGAATAGTTCTGACTCTTTGAGGACCTGCATTTCCACTTGAAGTAAATGCAAATGCTTGCAGGTGGGGCACTTTTTTAACTTGCTGACTTACAAATCTGTCTGGAATATCTTAAATGAACCCTACGGTCCTACATGTCAGGTAATTTAAACAGGCTTTTTTCCCTTGTCAGCATGTTTACATTACCATATATCCCTGGCAGGAGAGGAATAGCAATAGAACAACACTAATGCATCAATTCTGCACTTTCTCCTGAAGGACAACGTGCATCAGAGCCCTCATCCAGTACAAGCTGAGACCTGGCTGCACTATCTTCCACACACCCATTCAAACACCAGGGGCCTGCATTGTATACCAGCACGATAATATATAGTCCTTAAAATATATATAGTATTCAGCACATGCACATATAATCATATAACTATACAACGTTATTGTTTCATAAAGTATGCAATCCAGTAAGAACACCCGCAGCAAAAATAACTGAACAGCTGCAAACCCAGAAAAGTTAGGGGTTTGTAATAATGAAACAACCTTTCGTTGTCCATAAATGTGCATTTTTAATGAGCTCCAATACACCAAAAAATGCTGAAGCTGTTTTTTCTTTAATCACTAGTTTTCTATAAAATAAACTGTTATGGGTCTAAAAGACACCAGGTTTGTCAAACAAACCATATGAAAATAAACAACAGTGGTGTTATGTAGTTTGACTGCAGTGTGAAGCACTGTAACAGCAGTTTAGGTGCATAACTGCAGTCTGAGAAGTATTTCATTCTAAATGAATGTATTGCACTTTTTACTGCAGTCAGTACTTGTGGTATGTTAATTAATTAAATGCAGCATTAACTGTTTGAAATACCTGCTACCCTACTAATACTATAATACCTGTAAGATAACACAAGCTGTGGAAACAGTGACCTGGTTAGAAGGACCTTCATCCTAACAGATCCCGATATGAAAATCATTTGAATTGTATTGTGTATGGTACATAGACACTAGATTTGTTTGTTTTTTTTGTTTGCTTTTTGTTTTAGTTTTTTCTAAAAACATCACATATGCCGTTCTCAATAGCTTTAGTGCTATAGCAATCCCATTTTATTGATTGGTTTTAATTGTTATTGCCTCAATACTTGTATGTCACGTAAATCACATTGCGAATGTCTTTTACATTTCATTGTGCTTGCTACTCCTTTTCCCTGTGAAGAAGAAAAACAAACAAATGAAGCATAGAGCTGTGGAGATGGACAGCAATTGGAAGCTGGAGATTTAGATTGTAAAAGTGCTGGGCTGGGTGTGTTGAATATTGCAGCACGGATATCCTGGTCATATCTAATTTGCTTTTGTTGGGTGTCATTGTCCAGTGTCTTTGAGGGCACTGAGACTCTGTGTTGGCCCCCCATGGGTGATTCAATTGTTGGGCTGATGCTTTCTGGATGTCTTGATTCATTCATACTGGAGATGGGGTGGGTCCCCATCAAACATAATAGAGTAAATGACCTGCTGACATAATAGACTGATCTACTGTAGGAGCCCACCAAGCTAACACAGCAAACTGCATTTTAACTGCCTGCAACTGCAGAATATGGGTTACATATACAAACTGTGTGGCTCTATATCATTATCATTATTAATACTATTTTGGTCAAAGACAAAACTTCAAGGCCAACACTGTGTAACGGGGCCCAGCTGAGAGGTCAGGGCGGGGTGTATTCAAAGCTTTCAAGAGCCTCGCTAGCACCGGTGTCCATGCCTATCGCAAAGGACCATTTTGGATTGTCTATTACCAGTTGCGCTGTCTCAACAAATATTGAGCTTGTGCAAAAGCTTATTCAATGAGGCCCAATTTGTCTGTAATTGCAGTGACAGTGCAGTCCTAATGTAGTTAGATTACATTGATCCTGAATTGCAATTAAACCTGTCTAACTATACAATTGTCCCAATTTAATAAGCCCTGTGTTTTTTTTTCTGTAGTTAGACTGGGGCATGATAAACATCTCCACTAGAAGAACCTTTAGGTCCAAAGAAAAACCCAGTTCAAGCTTCCACACAGCGACCTAAAATAGCACATCCGTCAAAAAACATCAGCTTGGTGGTTAAACCAATTACAGTGCATGCACATTGCTACGTAATATTATTAGAAGACTGCTGTGTTTTGCAACTTTGTCAACAGACCTCAATGAAGATGGTACTCAATGAAGATGGCCCTCTTAAAGAGAATGAGGATCTGAAAAACTATATTTAACCAGCTTTGCATGTGTGGCTTATGCTGCAGACTTCATTTTTATTACTGCAGTGCTGTCTTTATTAATGTATCACAACTGATGGCTTTCAGCTATTTAAAAACATCAAACTTTACTGTACTACTGTATACCTTGATACAAGCACAGTATATCACATTGAAAGAAGCTTTTATTTTGTAAAGGCAATAGCAAGGGTAGGATAAATAGGCCTTGTCACACATTCGCTGCTTCATCTAAGCTGGATCTCCTTATATTGCCATCTGTTAAAAGAAAAGACCTCATTACATTGAGCATACAACTAGAAGAAAAAAAAAACATTCCTCAACTCGTTGGCTGTTGCTGCTGCTTTCAAGTTCCCTTCCAGACACTGAAGAGAACTCCATTCAGCCCCGGCCTTCTCGTTGTCAGCTCTGAATCTGTGTCGTTTTTGATTCCTACTCTCTCTCAATATTATGGCTTACCCAGCGTTTGCAGAGTCTGCTCAGCGATGTTTTCCCACAAAGCAGAAAGGGGCAGCAGATGAGTTTACACAGTTTCTATATATTTATGGATTCAGTTTCACAAAGGATTGGATTAAAAAAAAATAAGATCACGTTATCAGATTTTTTTTTTGTAATGAGAATCAACTGTAATTAAGAAACATTACTTTAAAAAGCAATCATCCGGTTAGATAAAAAAAAAAAAGTTAGCTAAATGAATTGCAGTACTTAAAATATCATCTTTTCATTGCTGTAATTCTCATGGTATGTTTGAGTTGTATATGTTTTCATTACTGATGTTCCCAACTGAAATTTTCCAGGATATGAGGTATCATATTCTGTTGGTTACAATGAGAAAGTTATTTAGCATTGCTAAGTGCATCTTGCATTGATTTCTGAGCTGTGTAATTGCTGGAAAACATTATTTTGCAATGTTTCATGCTCAGTGGTTAAACAGTAACTGCACAACTTGACCGATATATGGTTCATAAAATATACTGCTACCAACATTTGTATACTAACTACAATGGGTCAACTACCATGTGTCAGCAGCTGCCACTATGCCCTGTATAATGATAAAGATGCTTGCTGAAATCAGTGTAAAAGTCTTTTTTGACCTTGAGAGGTCTCTACTTTTGTAAAGTATATATTTTAAACGCCACTTTAACAAGCATCTTCAAAAAGCCAAGTAAAGATAGGAATGTAATGGTAATTGGTGCAGGAAACTGTAACATTTTTAGTACCATTAAAGACAAAATTACACCGTACCTAATGCTTGGACATCTGCCTTACTGCACACTACCTGTGACCCATTGACCCGGGGCAATCACTGTCTGTCAGAAGGAAGAATCTCTGAATGCTTTCTTAGAAGGTGTTCAACACTGCCAGCCTGGGCAGCATTCACTCACAAAACATTGCAGGGGATCCTGATCCATGTTCACCTCTCTTATGAATAGCAACTGCTGAACTTCTTCGGCTTTCATCACAATCAATACCCCTGTGGTTTAGAATCATTATTTCCACAGCTACACTTATAAAAACTTGCAGTTTTCCCATGCTTTACCTTGCATTTACCATAGTTTAACATGGTTTACCATGATTTTTTAAATATACTTTACCATACCTCCCCTGGTTTTACCATGCTATGTTTTATTACACTTTGCTATGCGGTTACTGTAGTAAACTTTTATAAGAGGTACCACATACTGTAGTGCAACAAATGATGCAAATATAATTTCTGGGAAAACATTAATGAAACATACCACGTGCTGAGGAATCCAATAGTCTTACCAACCTGTACTCATTGACCCATTTCTAAGCACTGGCAGCGCCTACGCACAGACCACATTAAGCTTTCAGATGCAGTTGGCAAGCACACTTCTGATTAGATTCTCTGCAGCATAAAAATGATGTGAGCCAAATCCCATAATATGACATTGATTCTACGGTTCAGTATGTCATTTTGAATGACAATGTTTGTCCCAAATATATATTTTTTGCAGAGACAGGTACAACCTCAAATATATATATATATATATATATATATATATATATATATATATATATATATATATATATATATATATATATATATATATATAATCACCAATCAGCTGTAATCAATAAACAAACAAATAAAACCAATAACAGACACGTTTTGAAAGAAAGGCGTAACATGAATGACTTATGATTTGTTGTTAGAAAACAGAGACAATCATATATAAGAAATCGATTTGTTTGTGTTTCAATAGAAATATAGGTTAAGAACAAGACAATTAGTAGATGTGTGGAGTTGAACTCAGCAAGTGACTTGCATCTTCTTTAAAATAAAGACTATGGAGTGTATTGAATTGATGTAACCAGCGGCAAATTTGAATACCCCTCCATTGTTTAAATCATTAAAAAAAGGGGGCTTTGATCAGTCCAACGTCTCTAACCGTGTGTGTGAGTCTCTTAAGTGTATTTCTGTCTTTAAAAGTAAGTATAATGACCTAATTTAATATTTAAACAGTGGGGGTCTTTTGATCTGCCACTGTTTAGAAAAATCTAATAGACCCCTACAGTATGTGTCACTCTTTATAATAACTGGAAAATAATTAACAAGAATTACAGTCATTTTCTGGGTTACAGGTTGTAACTATTAGGATTGAGGCAAGGGCTAGGGTGAGAAAAGAAATAAAAAAAAATCATTATGACTGATGATTATAGAACCCCTCTAAAACACCTTTCATCCATTTTCTGTAGATATGTACATGTTTTATGTGGCCATTAATAACACTAGAAAAGATGCACCACAGGACTCGTCTACCACCCATGGCCCTACCAGATGTTACCCAAATTTACCAACGGTTTCAATTGACCCAAGCAACAGGGCGGCTTTTATAGCATGAAATATGCAGCTACGCTAGGATTTTATTTGCTTTTAAGTATAAAGAATCTGAGGCAAATCTGAACTTGAGCCTGTAAGCTATTCAGTACAAACCAGCTCTGTTTAACTGGGATCAAAACTAGACATGCTTGTGTAGTAAAATACTGACCTATCCAAATGACCTGCATTTAAACTGCTTAGCCTATTGCACACCATTCAGCGCATCACAACCTCATGCCCCATGGGAAGAGGTGGTGTGACCAACACCATAAACAAATACTTGAACAAATGTGAATATGTTGAACTCTACCGGCTGGTTTCACAGAACCCGATTAGCACTAGTCTTGGACTGCTTTACTTAAAATAACATTAGTTAGTCCAAGATTAGTGGTAATCCGGGTCTGTGAAAGTCACTGAGGATTTAATCAAGATTAATGCTGTTTATGAGTGTTGAAGTTTTGATAATAACACAGCTCAGAGAATGGGTTTTAAAGGAAGGTTGAATGACGGGCGACTACTCGTGCACTGAACATGGAGAAGAAAACCTTTTATTTTTTTTACATTTTCATACAAATGGAAATGCTTTATGAGATATTAGATGGAAGCTGGAAAGAATTTGGACTGTGCTCAGTTAGATGTGCTTATTCTCAAGCTTCATTGACTTGGTGCTTGAAAGGACAGATTATAAACGCACTTTATGATTAAAAAAAAAAGAAACATAAAGGAGCTATTTTCTGTCTACATCTTACTAGTTACTGTTAATATAACACACACTCGTTCACAAATTGTAAGAGCATTTCTGTATGTATATAAAGGGCTGCTTGTTTACAGGTGCTCATACAGTATACTTGGGTTATAGTACTCTATGTAGGGTACTGTACCAGGAATGGGCAATTTTCTCCCTTCCAAACCAATTATTTATTAACCTTCTTGATTGTTTATTTGAACCATTTAAACCTCCAGACAGATGCATGCTATACACAAGGTTCATACCACATCACACTTTATGTCATTCATTAAAACAGACTCTGAAAACATTCTTAAGCTTTGTGTTTAACATTTTGAAGCTGATCGTATGTGAAAGATTTAACTGTTTGCATCAAATAAATCATTAACCACCTACAGTATAGTGGCAATTAGTCTCTGATGCCCCGTGGTTCTCTTGCCAGCTGAAGGTTAGGGTTCACTGAAAGGATTGTAACAGTGCAGTCAGAACTCTAAGAGCCAGGCTTCACAGAGCTAACTGAGGTGAAGGTGCTTGTAATTGAGTTTTAAACTCAATTTGAAATATCTCAAAAAGCATAACGACTTCCAAGATACATGCATCTCAATGATTTGTTTCCTTTTAGGGCTATTTATAAATGATAATCTCAAAATTGAATTATGTATGGATTTAATAAAAGGCATAATTAACTTAATTATATCGGAGCTCTAACTAAGTTAGCCTTCCGTATAGTGCATTCTACTAGCCTTTCTGAAACCAAATTCATTCACTTATTGCTGTAAAAGATGTATTTTTTATCACAAAATCAATCTGATTCATGTCTTACTGTACCCGTTTCTGCTGGGTCTTCTTATTTTTGGTTGTGAAGGACTATGTCAGGTGGTATAAAAGGATGGGAGCAAGCGTGCGCTAATTGGAAGAGGTCATGAAACTTCTGTACCCTGTACCCTCCAATTGGTCGACAGTATACTGTAGTGTGCTGACGCTAAGTTGGAGCCAATTAATTTTGCATTGTTTCTACTGTTTGCACTGCGGGAAGGAAATACTGTATGGTGTGAGATTTCATTCCCACACAGATCTCAGATTGTTCCTCAGATTCTTTCAGTGTCTCAATCACTAAGGGCAAACATTAGTCAGCTGTTTACAGGAAATGGTATCTGTTAAGAATTTTAAAAAGCCTCATTGTTTAAACATAGGAAACACTTACAGGCTGAAAACAGTACAAACAAAACAGTATTTAAATAATCAAATGTCAGTAATGGACCGGAACAAGAAAGGATGAAAGCAGTAAAGATTAGGCTACTTGAAAACTAATAAGACTAGGGAATGAATTGCTGAAATTTGCAGTGTAAATAATTCCATCCAGGACAGATCACTTTCAGTAAGCAAGCACCGTGACGACTGAGACTGAGTATTTGAAAAGCAATTAAACTCTTGCGAGCGCTCTGTGAATGTGGCATGGTTGGGGGTTTGACGAAATGAACTGTGGAAAATGTAGGATGCAGTCTAAATGAAGGCGCTAATGAATGACTCTCCAGATTTCTTAGTGTTTCTGGATGATTACCACTGTCCTGCGGGTAACCATCTGGTTCTGTTTTTGCAGCTGCTCTGATCATTTTTGGTTTTTCTGCTGCACCACTATTTCTTAACATTTTCCAATTTCTTAAGAGATTTGTTGTAGTTTTTTGTCACTAGGATCTGTGTTAGCACTGCACATCAGCACCCACAGATGTGTTTAATTAGAATGGTTTAACGCGAAATATTGACAAGTTCACACATGGATAGCATGAGACTTACAATATCTCACGTACTGTAATTATCTTGCAAAGGAATAAAAAGTAGGCCCTTTGACATGAAACTGTATAATGAAGGAGTAATAAATAAAATAAAATTGAATGACATATAAAAAACAACTTCCTTCTCAAATTGAAAAACAAGATGCCTGTGACATCAAACCACAAATAGCCAATAAATCAAAAGGTATTGATTTTAGAATGCATTTATCTCCCTTACAAATATTTATGCTTCATGGTAATATATTTCCTGATGTGTCAATATATATATATATATATATATATATATATATATATATATATATATATATATATATATATATATATATATATACACTGGCATACTAAGCAGTGCTTTTTCAATCAGTTTGTGGTCCTTTTTGGGTGCAGTCTACCATGAAGGAAAAATAGTTTTACATCTTTTCTTATCAAAACAGTAATTTCATTTCATTATTCCCAGTGGAAAAACAGAACCCCAGCTAGTGCTCTAATTAACAATTAGCAAATATTGTATTTGTTGTTTAAATTTTAACCACAGAATAAGAGCGCTCGTATTATAGATTTCTTAAGTATGACATACACAGTCTGAAACATATTGTTGGTGTATAGAATTGTAAAACATGCACTAAACATGCAAAAAAAGATATAAATTATTCAAGCTGTATTTTATATACAATATATAGCCTGGATACGGCCACTCAGTCTCAAATTTAGTGCTGGAAAGCAGGGTAAGCCCACAGGGGGTTTGCATGCATAATGCTTGGTACCTCAGTAAAGTGGAGAGGGAATCGTTTTAGATCTGTAGCCAGTGTAGTCCACAGAGTTGCTATTGCATCATTAAGAAGATGCTGTGTTTGCCATAAATATTTCAGCAGTTTTACCATCAAGATATGGATTACAATTATTACAATTCCTGTTAAGTTTTAAACATGTTTTTCAGTATCCTTGCAGGTATTTCGAGCTGTGTTACCATGACCACCCTGCATTCTACTCAAGATCACCTGAAGGAAGGTGAACTTTAAAAACATGTCCTTGGAAAAGCGGAGATTGGTTAGCATGGAGCCAAGTTGCTTCTTGGTGTTTTATAAGAAAAAAACTCCCATCACACTTGATCTCTCCTTCTCAGTAGCATGATGATTGTGTATTATATAGGCAGTGTGAATAGTGCATTACACACCAGTCACATGCATAATTTGAAGTGGCGATACTCTAGTTTGAGTCTGAGATGAAGACTGACACAGCACACTGCATGTCATTACACTACAAACATCAATGAGCCAAAGGAAAGCAGTTTCTGAATTTCATTGGCTCCCTCCACACATTCCATTAACTAAATGAAGCTGAGCCTATAATTCAATATGCATTAGAAGCACTTATTTAACCCGAGATGTGTAATTAAGATAAACTACGATTATAAATTCTGTTTTATATCATTCCTATTTAAATAAAAAAGGGAGGGGGGGGGGGGGGAGCGGGGGCTATTGTGTCCTATGTAAACTTGTGTATGCTCTAATGGATTCTAATGGAATCTTTCCCCAAAGAATAAATCAATTTTAATCAATCTAAATCAGAATCAATTCTTTATTTAATTATTTTATGCTTCTGAAAATGTTCAAACTATGGCTGGAAATGTACATTGTGTTTTTACTCAGTACATTCACAACAAGCATACATTACAATGCTATATATATATATATATATTTTTCACAAATTAATTCTAGAAGATATTTAAAAATGTACAGTGTACAATTTTCTGTACTTCATTTATAAGCAGTGCATTAGGTAGCATATACAAACGGGTACTTTTTAACCTCCAAATGAACATTACCCGATATATTTTCTGTAGCATCCGTGCCAATTTTCACTCATATTTCATACATAGTTGTAATACATAGTATTATACTTATTCTGACCATAGCTCTCTCCACAGTTTTGACCAAAACCTAATTCATGACCTCAGGAATGTGACAAAACCTGAATCCCACTCATGGAAGCTGAATGAACTGATCCTGTACAGAAACCACAAGCCAACATGCATTAAATCCAGGTAGTCCAGCACATCACCAATGCAATTAAAGTGCAGCTAAAATGCAGGGTTTTTCTTTACATACGGAAAAACACCTGGTTCCTGAAATGCATGGCTGTCTATCAAATGGAACAAAGCGATTTCAACCAACTGATTTCCTGTATCAGAGAAGAAAGGACTTCATTTGAATTTTAAAGCCTTTCTAAGCTATGCAGATTAGCTAGCACTGATTGATCTTGTTTATATTCAAAGGTGCACCCCCCTTTCACGCCCTCGCTCTATAGTGCTTTGAGTAATGTTCCTATTGGACGGTGTCTCCTATTCAGTCTCAAAACAGAATAGAGAAATAAATGGATGAGATAGGTGTCCATGTCTAGTCCAATTACTGACTCTGCCATGCACCTTGCCAGCTCTGGAGCTTCAGTCTGCAGATGAAAAACATCCCAGGGGATTACTGAACCCAAGCACTGCCATTTGCATCAGTCACATGGAGCTGCTTCTCCACTGCACACATGCCAACGTCTCCTCTGCTGAACTACTCCATTGATTTCAGTGACATTGTCAGCAGTGCTTTCATTAGAACCAGTTTTTACATTGCAGGGGTTTTACTAGGGCTGTTGAGTTCGATGGAGATGATGTGCACGCTACACGTTGCAGAAATCCTATACTGATATTCACAGCTGGTCGCTGTGCTGGTTTTAAGCTGGTCCTTCTGGTTCAAGCGATGTCAATGCTGGCTCAGGAGCTGGTTTAAAAAGGGCTGTTTTATATAATCTTCATTTTCCATATTATTTAAATTCTTACCTGTTTGTGTTCTCAATAGTTGATTTGTCATGCACTTTAGCTATTCCAATAAAGAGACAAGAAAAGATGCATACAGCAAAAGGATATAAAACAGGTTAAAAAAATAATTGGAAAATGTACATTATATAAAATATTGTATTAAGTCCTATATACTGTGAAAATCTGTACAATATGTTATTATGCAGGACATGCTATTAAATTAATCCAAGGCTGTGTTTCTTGATTGTGTGTGAGTGCTCAAGTTCACCTTATCTCATAATATCAAAGTCTGCAAAATTTAAATGCTGCTTGAATCCGTTTTTGCAAAAAGACGTCTCCTGCTGAGTCATGCTTTCCTTTAACACCCAGTATTTCCCAGTAGAGATACACTACATGTCCATAAAAGTAACTTTCTTGTACTGTCATGTGGCCAGCTGGCCTATTGCCACCTACAGTTCTACTGCGAAGTTTTTTTTTTAGTGATTTATGGATTTAGCTGCCAGTTTTTTTGTTTTATTACTCTCCCAGTGCCAGAGACTAATTTAATTTTAACTGAGAATTTGCGACTGCTATTCTGTTCAACTTTGTTTCTTGTTTATGGATTCTTGTATAAGAGGTAAAACCTTCATTCATCTGTGGTCCAGAAGAGTCGTGTCAGCCTAAGGGTGTGCATTTCAGGTAAAACTTAAAATCTGAATTGCTTTACAAACCAAACACAAAATAAGAAAAATGCTTTTGATCAATATACTAAATCTAAGCATAGACCTTATACTACGTGATTTCTGCTGTTCTCCACAAACCTTTACATAAAGCATGAAAGTATTTAACAGTTCTGCAGATGTTTTTTAGATGTTTTAATCTGAAACAAGCCGGCATATACTCTTGTGTGTCAGTACTCTAATATCTCATTTCCATGAGCACGGATTGACCGCCAAGCCATTGGTCTACCCTAGTTGAGTGAAAATGCAATGTGGGTTTCCGATGGCTGTAGGCGGTTCTTTCCCAGCATGCCTTGTGACTAAACTTGCATTCCATTGTTTACAAAACCGAAAGGATGGGTGATACTGTTTTGTTTCCAATAATCCTAACAATTCTTTAGAGCCTTTTGTTACTAAAAAAAAGACAATTCTAGAATATTAAAGCACAGAGAAACCTGCTCATCCCAGATATGAATTTAATGTTTACGCCCACTCGTCAGTTGATTGGACGTACTCATGGAAACGATGTATAACAAGTCTCACCTGGACTGCACTCAGCTCATCTGTTTTCTGTAATGGTGTGTCACACCAGCGGTTCACCACAGTCTTTTAAACCTGCAATTATTAGACTGTTAGGCATTATTAAACTGAACCAGCTGTTTCCCAGACAGTATCACGCTTTTGGTAAGCAGAATAAAAGTCATTAATATATGTTCATTTCCACTGGGGGAGTCACTTCACTGCTAAGTATTTCATATTGTTTTTATTTTTGTTTGTTTTTTCTTCCCCCTGAGGGCCAGCCATCTTCAGACAAGGCCATTAACAGGAAACCAGTTGTAGTTTTTCATTTATTTTACAATTTTTTCTCTGAACGTAACACTGGCCGTGTTATGTATTCCTAACACGTATGGTGTTTGCTTTTCCTTCCATTTGGCTAGAATCTGTACTTCAAGGACCCAGTAATACCTAATTTGTATCACCATTACACCACAGAAATCCAGTGTTATAAGAAAGTTTTTTTTTTAAATAAGAAAGCTAAAAATGACTTTCCAACATCATTTGAAGCTTTACACGTGTTAAAATGTTATTGTAATACACTGTCAGTCCTTGTTTATAATTGTCAAATCCTTTAATAACACAGTTATATAGGATTTATCGACAGATCCTTATAAATGGAGCCAGCAGTTTTTTTCAAGGGCACGTCTCATCTCCTTTAAAGAACATAGATCTAACAAATACATTTTAGAAGTGGTGGTGCCTCTCATTGCCTCTATATTTTGTTTTGGCTCTACAGGGCTGAAGTAGTGGCCCCTACCCTTTAGAACAGGGGTCCACAAAACTGACCCTTCCAGTCCAGCTCTTTGTTCCAACCATGTTCCATATTTGAACCACTCGAACCTCTCCATGTGGATACAAAAGTAGTTTTCGTGTTACCTGTTAAACGAGGAGCGGAATGGCCCTCCAGGACCGTGATTGGGCACCACAGCTTTGGAAGAAGCAAAGCTTCTCCCTAGATGACCCTGTGTGACCTAATCTTGGGGCGATGCTGGGTTGAAGACCGCGCCCTTTGGCAACCAGTCACGGAAGCCAGGGAGGCTGTTTTGTTTCATCTTTAATTGACTGCACCATCCATCACACATCTGGCAGCCTGATCCTTTACCATGCAGCCGGAACGGCTGATTTTGGAGACACTGATGATCTGATACCCACGCCCTTTGGCATCCAACTCCGCACAGGTGAAAACGATCAAAATCAGATGCTGAAAAGCCAGCACACACATGCTGGTGACTGCAAACTGGGTTGGGCCTTAATCTAAGCAATGTTTGCCTTCAAGGAAGGATACCGTTTGATAGCTTGCTTACACTATATTATACTTGACGTTATTACACAGTAATAACACAAAAATTGAAACTTGTGAATACACAACTAGATGCTAAACTGCAGTGTCGTTTCAAAAGAGTTACAAGAGTGATAAAACATTTTGAATACTATAATAGTGTTTGTATTTAAATAGTAACAACACACACTGTAGCCACACTCATGGTCAGATCAAGTGGTTCTCAGTCACTATTTACCTGGACTAATGCATTTCTTTTATTAGAAACATTGCTTTAGTAGAGTAATACATAGTTCTGCAACAAATATTAAATGAGGTCTGTTCTGTATACTTATGCGATGGAGTATACTGGTCCTACTAGACCCTAAGGGCTTTAGGACCCTGGGGGACATGAAGGCTGAAGGGGAAATTTTGGCTTCAGGTTGAGGGCAGGTGGAAAGTTTGGCAGAGCTAATTAGTTAAATAGTTTCAGGTCTGTGTTAGCTCTGATAATCACTGCCTGTCCTCAACAAACTAATGCAGTAAGCTCTATAAAAGAGAAGAGGTGACTACCAGCTTTGGCTTATATAGGCATCAAATAGGTTTCATTTTGTTAATTTTAATCTGTGGACTGTTACATGTTTTTTTGCTGTCCAGATAAATTAAACCCACCGCACTGCTCATACACCAAATAAAATGCAAGCCTAATGTGATGGCTGTTCAGCATTGGCCAGTCTTTTATGTGTGAGAGAGCGTGTGGAGGAAGTGCAGTTGCTTAATAACTGTAAAATATTAATTGCTGATCCTAGACTATTAATTTCAAAATCACTAACAAATATAGAGAAATACAGTACTAGCTAACCCGAACCATACAACAAAACGCATTGGATAGCTGTGTTCTATGTTTTATATTTAATATAAAATCAGTAATAAGCCCAGACAGTTTGTCCCAGTGATATTTTAATTGAACAGTATGGAAAGTCAGGTTTTACAGCTGTTGCATGGCAATGGATCAATTCTGATAACCGGGGTTCAGATTAGGTAGAGTCCACTAAAGTTGAATGAATAAACAAGTCTCTACCGCGTTGCCATGTGAAATTCTGTTCCCTATCAGTCGTGCATCTGGTACAGGTTCTATGTGCCTTAAAACAAACCCCAGCCCGTCCCACCCACAAAGCTCCGGTTGTCACTCAAGTTTTGACTATCATGTGGCGCTTGGCAAAAATTTCATGTGCAATAGGTTTTGTATGGCAGAACAGAATGAAAGCATCTTTTAAGCAAATCTCTCTTTAAATATCCAAGACCATGATAGCTTTTCTAATAGACTGACAGACTGCAGTGTATTGTCTTCCTAGGTCGATACTCAGCGCCTCACAAGTCTGACCAGTGGGTCACAACCTGAAAGTGTCAAAAGCCATTTGAAAAGTGGAAGGAGAGCTAAGCAAATCTCTGTGTAGCAAGCCAACCCTCTGAGCAGTGTAAGGGGATAGAATCAATACCCCATTCAAACCTTAACGAATTCGTAATGCGAGGAGGAAAGGTTATTTTAATTAAGTGTCATTCTCTTTGTGAAAAGCAATGCCTTTGTATCCTTCATATCTTTTTTTTCCATGCAATATGTAAAGAAAATACTGTTAGTACTTTTTAGAATTTAGGAGTGGCATGCAGTACAATATTTTAAAACAGATTGAAATATATTCATTTGTTGTCTTTGTATTACTAATCTAAAACAATTAATTGCCCATGTTTTTCTTTGACTCGTTGATTAATGATATGTGTATTGCACTGCCTAATTACACAATGGTTAACGATGTGAGTTTCGCACAATAATTACACGGCTTGGACGTGTGCCATTACCGTATAGTAAATGGTTCACACTTCTCAGTTTGTTTTATGATTGACTAAAATGATGTGGAAAGTTGTCTAAAGGTCTAAGATTCAGCACGGTTCTCAGTCTAACCAGCTGTACTTTCTGCTGTCATTCATCCCTGTTTATTTCATTTTTTTAATGCAGGATTTCTTACGGCTGGAGTAGCAAAATAAGAATTCATTATAATACATAGTTTGTCGTTACATGATAAACCACGGTAGCACAATGCATGTTAAGGCAGCAGAAGGCAATGCCTGAGCTGGGGGGCACAGTAAATTAAACTGCAATGCGATATCATAGTTGTGCAATTATTTTTCCATCACCTACATAACAGCCACCAACTTCTAATCAAATGTACAACACTCATTCGGGGCAGACCATTAAATGCTCAAGCCTGGCTGTACAAATCTATCACCTTTTTAAGATTTTCTTTAAAACCCCCCATTTAAATCCGCAATAATTTGCTTCTCCCCCCCCCCCCCCCCCCAACCCCCCGCCCCCCAAGGCAGGTTTGTTTCCAACATCCTCTGAAACCTTGACTGTTTGTTTGAGAGGGCAGAACAGCCATTATCACACTGTAGATGACTCTTGTTTTACATTTCCTATAATACGTAGCATACTCAGCAGTGGAGTGGTATAATTATATGTTGTCTCCCCCTCCAGATGTATTTTTCTGTTTTAATGTATGTCAACTTTTGCCCTCGCTCCTAATAAAATGACTCAATTTGAAAGCAAGGCCAGTTATGCTAATGGCTTACAGTACTTGATTCCTGTAAATTAACAGACAAAGCCTATTTATTCTCAGCATGCAGTGAACTGAGCCTCAGCATTACATGTTGGACGTGGTTAAGGAAGACAAAGGGTGTGATTGATGAACCAACAAAATGAAAATGTACAGTGGCACCTGTAAACACTTGTAATTGTATCAGGCTCGACTCTGACGCCCTGTAATTGGCTTTCACAGGGTTTCTGGCTGGGCTCTGGGTATAGGCCTTGCTTTATCATGTTAAGAGCCAGACCTCAAAGTAACTGATTCTACAGGGTCCTCAAAATTAAGTTACAGTAACTGGAATTACTGGATGTGTGTTGGGGGTTTTTGGAAAAATGTTAATGCTTATTTACTGGTAATACATAACCACAGGCATGGTAAAACCGTTGCAGTAGGTAGTGACAAAATGACCAACTATTGCCATAAGTCAGTCTTTAACATAAGCAGAATATGACATAATAAATGATTAACTTCTCCATCTCTGGTGAGACTAGGACCCCCCAATGCCCACTTAACAGCTTAAAATTGAACTAAATCAAAGGAAAGAAAGCTTTGTTTGTCTTTTAAAAAGCGCTAATAGTAACAGTATAAGGAATATGGAGTTCTTACCCTACCACTTTAATATATTGTATTTTACATTAAACTATAAATTAATGGAAAAGTAATGAACCATACAAATAATGCATCATTGTGTTCCATTGTTTTCCAGTGTTTAGATGGTTGTTTCGCAGAATAGAACCACTGAGATTTCTTATCTAAGTGTAGGGGTGTCCTGTCTCTGGTACTCAGGGTTTGGATTTTTGTATTGAACTGGCCAGTACAGAGGGAAACGACCTATACTGAAATGTTGCCAGGACACTATGAGTAGCAATTAACAGCTTGCTGTTTTTTGAAATGGTGCAATTGGAAGTTGAATATCTGCAAAGTGGATCTTGGTAGACCTTGTCTTAACATTTCAATTGATGGACGGCACCTTTAACACCCTATAACACCATGCTGGGCTAATGGAAGTGCTGGTCCATTGTGTGTGTATGCGTCCCAGTGAGACTCAGGGCTCCACTGTGTACACTGCAGCATCTGCTTACCCTTAAAGAAGTGCTAACCATAGTTTTAAAATCAGCAGCATTGTCACTGGCTCTTGGTTCTTTGGTTGTGTTTTATATGTGAAATGCAGATGTTTCAAAGACAACTGTACAGAAATAAGTTGCTGCTACTTCCTAGTATGATATCACTTCCTGTGCTGTAGCTTGAATGATCTAACTGCAATCAGGTCATGTGACGCTCCCCGAATATCACTAGTCTTGGACTACCTTAGTTAAGATCATCAGGGTCTGGGAAAAATTGATTCAAATCTCTAAACCAGGCTTACTTTCTCTTCTACTATTTATTGTGGATGAAGCATTGACAGTAATAACCGCAACCCGACTTGAGCGAAATTGCTACAGTAACAGCACTTCTTGACAGTTGTATTGCATTGTTATCACAGTGGTACAGGAGTAAGGAGACGGTATAATAATTTAACTACATTCTGTTATCTGCAGGTGCTTTTTTAACCATTTTTTGCTTTTCAAAAATAGCCTGCGTCTTAAATTCGAGTGCAGTATAGTGATGCGTCTATTAAAATCGGAAACAAAAGACGTGACTACCCAAGTACACAAACAGCAACGTGACTGACTGCCAAGAAAAGACAACAAAGGCGTCTGTCCGAATACACAAGCAGCAACGTGACACTGCTGAGAAAAAACAAACCAAGCTTCCTGAGGAATTCCAAGAGAAACGTTTACAATTTCAGCATTTCTAACAAACAGTACCAGCTTGGACAGATTGGAAATGCTGATCAGACCCTGTATTTTTCGACATGCCAAGCAATGTTCAGTGCTGTTGTGGTTGCTGGGTTACATGTTGCCTGATGCCGTGGAGTGTTGTGTTGTGCTTGCTGTTGCTGGGATGCGTGATGCCATAAGTGAGTGAGTGGTGTGCGTACGACAGAGACGCCATCTTAAGTACTGTAGTACGCAGCACAGTAAACGAGCTCCGTGGTTAATCTACAACAACACTGTTTCGTGTCAGTTTTGTACGATACAACAGTGTAACTGAGGTTGTATCTTATAAATGCACATTTATTTAAAGTTTTATTTTTTCTTCAAATTGAAGGTGGTAAAATTGGGCTGCGTCTTAAATTCGAGGGTGTCTTAAACTCGAAGGAATACGGTCATATTGGAACACCAACAAGAAGCCCCAATAATGGGATGATTCTTTTATTTTACCTATTTGTATTTCTTAGTCTGAAAAAAACTTCAAATTCACTTAAATTCAGAATTAACAGGCGAACCAGTAAGCATGTTTTAATCATTTTTTTTTTCTCAATTTACTGTTTCTTGCAAAAGAAAACTCACAGCTGTCACAAAACCTCTGTGGATAAAACCCTCATTTAGATGGCTCTCTGTTTACAAGGTAAGCAGTAAACTAGATTGTATTAACCCTTCGTCGGCAGCAATAATTGAGCCCATATGGAAAGTGGAAAGGGGTACAACCCTCCCCATACATGAATACGGTTAACAGCACTCGAATTAACATCTTCTGTGTTTCAATCATGTGCTCTAACCTCTGAGCACCTCACAGGAAAGGCTATTGTATCAATACTGATATCTGAAATACTCTGACAATACAACCTGAACATAAAGCATGGCTTTTTGTTCAAGCATCAGCCATTAACAGAAAGGGGACAGCTGTCATACCTGCCATTAGAAAATGTCTAATAAAATCCCAGCGGTGGCATATGTGGTTCCTAAATGTCAGGATAATTAATAGCAAGGTGCCAAGAAGAATATTGCAAATACCAATACACCAATGTATTGCAATAGAATGACACAGAGAAAAGGTTTTTCTATGTCAGGTCTCGTTGAGTGCCTTCATGGAGGAGGACAAAGCCGACGCAGCTGGGCTTCTAGGGTTGGGAAGTGACCTTCACTTATCCCAAAGAGGGAGAGGTGGAGCAGCAGAATAAAGGAGGAAAGTGTAGTAGGGGAGGAGGGGAGGATGGTGGAAAACAAAAAGCTGAAGACTGAGAGCAAGTGCATGGTTTAGCAGATGTTATTGGTAGGAAGGAAATCGAGGGAGGGTGAATCACACCCAAGGTTACAATACAAATGTAACAGAAAAATACAGCACACATTTTATGGATTTTGACAGCCCTGTAGAAAAATGTTTGTTTTTTTTTCCTTTCTGTCAATTTCTGTCAATAATCTTTTAGTTCTGTGTCAGGAGCTTGGTAATTGATCGACTTAAAAGAACTTCATGATTTATGATGTTGAAATGAGAAGTGACAGACCATGGGACAGTCCTGGCCCCAGTGTTTCTAACCCTCTCTCACAGTCAGCATGTTGCCAATTCAATACAAACATACCTCCACCTCCTACCAGTTAAGCGACAGAGTCTGAACCTTGACGGCTAACATCAAACCTGTCTGAAATCCTGCTGCAAAATCAGTGCAGAGCATTCCGAACTGACTAACCCTTTAAGAGAACAATGACTTTGAAAATAGAAGTGCAATTACAGTTACCATATTTGACCCCCTGGATGTCACATTGTGGAATCAGATTAAAAAAGGGTCCTAAAAGACATGAAAAAACAACAGCAGGTTACCATTACCAGTTCCCAGACGCCTATAATCTGATATCTTCCTGTGTTTAGAGTGTGTATTTTTGACATCCAACAGCAGATCGTGTCCAGTTTTTCGATACCCAATTAAGAGACACCTCATTCCCCTGTTTCTTCGATATCTAGGGGTTGTTTTTGGGTTTGTGGTTTCCACAGACCTTAAACTGCAGCAATCTCCCCATTCCCAAGCACTCTTGGAAGCCTCTTCAAACAGACCCTGCTGCAAGAGGCCCCCTCATTGATATTCCCATTGGGTGCATACCGGTACTACAGCAGTGACAGCAGAGTGAATGGGAGGCTGGACCGGACTTCTGTGAAAATCAAGGAGATGTGTGAATTGGGAATGAGAGACCACCCATAGAGAAAACAGGGAGAGCAGGGGCCGAATAAGGATCCTTACCAATCCTTAAAGGGTTAACATGTTTGTATTCACCTTTACTTTGTGACCGCATTTCCCGTTTTAATGTCCTTTAATTTATGGAGCGATTTAGAATATTTACGAGTGGGTTTTCTGTTTTATGTCTATTGATGTTTTCTGTTTGATGCCTTTTGATTTTATGCTTTCCACAAAGCGTGTGGAAAGTGTCAAATGTAAAAACCTTGTCATGAGAGTTCCAATTACACACTCATGCAGTCTAGCACTGTAACGCTGGTGTTGATTTTTATCGTTAAAGGGGTACCCTCTTCATTTTCTTAATAATGAATTTCCTAACAGAAATTCAGCTTTGAGGATTCAGTGCCAGTGGCTGAAAGAGCAAGTAAGACAGGTGTTATATATCAGGCTGACACACAATAATCAAATAGAACGCTGTGTACTTTTTATTTGATCAGAGTCATACGATAAGGTGTCTTAAAGGAGCTGTCACACCGTATTAAAGGAAAACTTTAAACATCAACTGATTGGGAAACATTTATAGTAGACATGATTTACCACAATCCTTATAGACGTCAATGAACACAAGACGCCTTGATCCTACAATAAGGTACAGTAACACTCTAACTCTTTCTATTACTCTTCCAGGATCAACAATACTATAGAATACCCTTCATTGTGAACAGCTCCCAAGCCCTTTAGTAGGTAGAAATTAAATGTGAATGTTTTTGACAGTGTCTGGGCAGTTTTCTGTACTGTTCTCTTAATTTTTCACATGTGCTTGCTCTACAGACATGAGGGCAGTGGGCTGTCTCTCTTCATTACTCAGGAAGTTGCTCTCTACTTGTTTTTGTGGTCCTGAGCCAGCTGAGCAAGAAAAACAAATCCGAGTGACTTGAGCAATCCAGCACCAGAAAACGTCACGAAACAGCATAAGGGGTAATAATCACTAAGACCACAGTTTCCAGACTTTATTATTACATTGGCTCTGGTGAAACCATCACACTTTAGGTTTGATTTTTTCTACCGTTTTGTTAGAGGTAAGTAAAGAATACAAACTTGTTCTTTCATGTTTGAATTCAACAAGCTTCACTCAGGAATACCAAAATCACAAGTTAGTCTCAGCCCTCTATGAATTAGTTATCTGTCATAAAAATATGGCTCCAAATGTAATTAATAATAAATATTTTCCATATTACACTCATCACTTTCATCCTGTTTTTTTTAACATAAGATAATTGTTCTGTATATTTTACATGGTGAACTGTATATAAAGTTGTCTTCAAACTATGAAAGTACTTGAAGTAAAAAAAACCTCACATAATTTGCCTTTGAATATACGCTTACTTTCAGAATACCATGTTGCTGCCTTGGGAAAGTGCCTGTGGTGACAATGCTTAGCTGGCTGTTTGACTGCCACCCGTCTCCAGGTTAGACCTGTAGGGGAGATGTGTCTGCCTGGTAATATTAACCAAGTGAGTGTATGAAAAAGCATTGATTTGTCATTCTGTCCTAAAGCTCTGTGATTAATTACAGAGACCAGAGACCAGAGGCAGAGTGGGACTCCAGAACGGAACCACAGCTTTGCTGTTCAGCTTTGGGGACCCCGGTTTTGAATTTGTTACGAGCCGTAGTGAGTAGCGGTGATTTATTTTTTCTGATCGCTGTCCTTTGAGTAGCAGAACAACTGGCATTAATTGGCTTTATATTTGGCAGAATCAGCTCAGAAAAGCGCTGAAAGCACAAGTGCTAAGCTGATGTAGCAGATGGTTGTCCGCTGGGGATGATAATGATGTGCCATTAGTAGGATGGTGCCTACACTATGAAGTCATGAGCAAGTTTTACCTGACCCAGAAAGCTTTCTAAACACAATTCTGGAGCGCTATTGGTCTGCACCTTAATGAACATAAAAACACTAGGGGGCACTTTCATTAAAGGAATACAAATACTGGTAATGCTCAACAATTTTGCTGTTGTTCAAAGTTAACATTTCTTTCCCTGGAATGTTACACAGCTAGAAAGAAATACATGCATGTTGCAAAAACATTACTGCAAATGTTGCATTGACACAAAAGCTTAGTAAACCTGACCTCAGATAGAATTGTCAAAAAAAAAAAAAAGGAAAAATGCTTAGCAGACAATTATTTCCTGTGGATCTACGGTAAACCCTAGTAAATCCTAAACACAACATCCATTTGTGAAAGGAAACATTAAAGCCGCTTATTTTTATAGATAAAATTTGCATTCAAGGCGATGAATAGCCCTTCAGGTCTAATAAGACCTCTTCAAGTCTGTGGGATTAAACCAATACAACTTCCTGTCATTGTAAATACATGGCAATGTTTTCCTTTTCAACATTAAACAAGAGTTTTATGGGCTTTCGGCTGGAAGGCAGCCATCGAATTTTCTAATTATCCAGAACCTCATTAGGCACGGTGAGCCACGCACTTAATAAAGGTTTCACAATCTGCTTTTAGGCCTGTCTTGGGAGCTGGGGATGTAATTCTGAACAGCATAATAACATGTCTATGCAGCTGCTGTTCCCAGCAATAAAAATGCAGAAAAAATTGACAATTTTAATAGGTATTCTGGTAAGCTGAAGTGTTATATATTTGACGTCAGACAGACGCTTTCCTAGTTATTCAGCAGAACGCATCATGACCCTCAGGGTCTCTCTCTCACTAAAGTGTCTTTTCTTTCAATTAGGATAAAGGGTTTAAATTGCAGAAGGTACTCGGTTACTGGTACAAGTTACTTGAACAAAATTGTAACTAGTTACAGTAACTTATTACTTTGACAAAATGTAAGTAATTACAGTTACAAATAGTTACTTCACAGGCACAGTTTACATTTTATATATATATATATATATATATATATATATATATATATATATATATATATATATATATATATATATATATATCAGCAATCAGGAACACATATATAAATGTGTTATTTAAAGCATGTTAAATATAAACAGTATTGGTGAGAAATATAGGTGTACATGAAAATGTAACTAAGACATGTATAAGAGTTACTTTATAACAACATAAAGCTTTATACTAGCAACAAGTCATTGAACTGCAATTGTTATAAGCAATTATTCCTAGTTAATAATAATACAAACTTTTATAACACATTTATAACCATTTTATAAATGGAGCCTTGAACTGAGTTTTATTTTTTTTTGCAGTAGTGTCTGCTGTATCCTGGAAAGAGTTAAAAAAAAATCCCATTTTGTATCTTGGAAATCTGCGAGATTACGGTAAGTGATAATTTAGTCTGTTCAAGAAGTGTTATTTCTTATAGACAATAGACACTTTAGAATATTTCCAATTCATGTTTCTGTAATTGCTTTTCCTCACTCAGTAGTTTATAGTGAATGTTAAATTGCAGGGACATGTCATTTCTTCAAGATTCTGACATTTCGACACAGCTATCAGCAGTCTGGTTCTCGACAGCATTATCAGACATGAATTTCCTTATTATAGGAGTGATTGCTCAAGTTTCCAAATCAAATTTCTATGCCTTTCATTTGCTTTAGTGCCACCTTCCCCTCAATCTCCTATTTTTGTTCGTTTGAATGTCTAAGATTCAGGTAATGGCTACTCCTGTCAGTACAACTCTGCAGCATGACACTTTAAAGAAAGTATCTGACCTGGCTTAAAGCCTGGTCAGATACTAAAAGCTATTAAAATTGACACAAAGGCATGGACACACACTGACCTTCAGTTCTCTCGCACTGTTGTGGGGATTTTTGCTGTGAGGGAAATGAATCGGGGAGAAAAAGGGGGTAAATTTAAATAAAAAACATATACATGAATGATACAGGAACAAGGCAAACAGACTCTGAGGAACTTTTCAGATTTGTAGTGCTGTGGTACTTGTGTCTTTTAAGTAGGGCCAAAAACAGCTCTTTGTAACAAACGGGTTTAAACGGGTACTTTATATTATGACCATGTAATTCTGTAATATTTCACTTTATTACCCTAATCCTAGCCTCAGTCCTAACATTAAACTAATCATTGTTATTTGTGTGTAACAGAAGGAAATAACACATAATTACCTCATTGATTGCACAGTCATTTCTAGTAATTGTTGCTCAGTTAATATATAAAGCGTGGTCAAGGCATGCATTATGAATGGTAAAACAGGATTCGACAGTGAGGTGGCTAACACAATGGAAGCATCCAGGGCTGTATGACACACTGCTGTTGTCCCTGCACTGTGTAGAAAGAGATTCATTTGCAGTGTTTTATGGGCACGTTATCTGTGCTGGTTTAGAAAGGAGCTGCCTGCTGCACCCATATATATCAGAGCCTCAATGGTATGGCATACTGATGTACACGGATAAAAGGAATTGTTAGCTGCTGTATTTGAACACCAGCTGCATCAGATTACTTCTTTACTTCTATTATCTCGTAGAAGATGTTTATTACGATGGACTTCAGAGACGGTGTTGTTGAGTGGTGTAGAGAGAAGAGCTGTCTAAGGCAAGGGAGTTGAGTGTGAATGAGTCCAGATCAAAGTGATAAAACACATCAATATTCTGAGGAGATGAGAGCGAGAGAATGAGACAGAGACAGATAAACAGAGAGGGGACCTCAGTCTGCTGAGAGTGAAAACAAGCACATGCAGGAAAAGCAATTATTCAATACACAGATGAAAAAAAACAACAAGCTTCAGTCTCCTGATGTTAAAGAAACCCACGAGAAATTACACGCCGCTTTTTATATGACCATGTCTTCATTCTGCTATGGAAAAAGTATTCTGAGCAGAAATAGTTTCCCCAGCTTGGATTTACAATGCAATTTTTTTTCTTTTCTTTTTTTCACATTCTACATATTGCATTCAAATTATTCGCAGCCCTTTCACTTTTCCTACAATACTTCCCCATTTCCACTGAAATATCTATTTTGTATTTGCAAATTAAATCATCCTCACCTTACAATAGAGAATGCCTACTGCTGAGATCCTGTTCTATAAGCCTTCATTATAGAAAAGATTGAATATTATCATTCTTGGCAGCAAGCCTCCCCAAAGCACTATAGATATTGCTGCTCATCCAAAACCCTAGTGTGGCTACACTTTACATTGCAGGTGTGTTACCAGTTATTACATTGAAAATGCTGGCATCTTTCATTTTTTAATCAAGCTCGCTGTTGCATTGCAGCTACCCTTTTGCAATGATTTCCCATAACTGTGATCTGTCACGCTTGTCTGTTCTTTAGCGTGTGTTTACAATCCTTTACTGCTCCTTGCTAGGTGTTTAACACAGTTATCTTTGATAACAGCTAGTCTTCTTTTCATCCAAAGAGCATGTGTTTTCCCCCTGTTTGGGGCAATATCACCAGTCCCATTCTGGCTCTCTTATTTTGAAACTCCCAGGAAAGGTGCCTTGTGCCAATTGTGCAAAATTGCTTATTGCTTTTTTGATGTGGGCTACAGTCCACTGAGAGTAACAACAACAAATCCTATTTTATCTTCATTGGCTGTCTGTCACTCCAGGGATTAACATTTGTACAAATAAGTTCTGCCTGAATACTCTACAGCATTTGCTTCTAATTTCCCAGACCGAGGAATTTTTTTTAACTCTTTACCATTGTAAACCACATCTCCTGTTTTACAGTCTGTTTCCCAGCTAAACAGAGCTAGTCTACTAGTACTCAATACCTAGCATTTCCAACTCCAAGGTAAACCAGAGTTAACCCCATGTCCCTGATTGCATCACAATCGAGGAAGAAAGGAGGTCTGGCACTTTACCTTTAGCACACATGTCTAATGTTACCAATAGCGTGCAAAACCAAGCTACTAAATATTCAGTGTAAGCTGAGTAAAGCAGTGCCTAACAGATCCAGGTATGTTTTTTACAGATACCTGCCAACATCCTACCAATTCTGACAAGCTGAGAAAAATTATACCTTAGGGAGCCAGCATCCATTCCTTTCCTTCTTCTCAAGACACCCAGCCCGGGCACGTCCCTCCAGCGCCTGCTTACCCCCCTCTCCTGCTATTTGGAACAATAAAGACAGATCCTATTGATTTGTAGACCTTGTTTAAAGCATCTCTTTAGTGGTGTCTGCACTTGAGCATGGCCTTATCTACTGTATATTAAGCACAGAATCTGAGGTGTTATAGATGGAAAGATCCACTGAAAAGCAATATCTCATTTGCAGGGAGATTCTAGTTTTCCTCACTTTTGAATTTAATGAATCAGGGTAGAGGAGTTCAGCCATAACGGCATTTAGGACTTGTCCTGTCTTGGATTAGCACGAAAGGCTATCATTAAATAAATAAATAAATAAATAAATAAGAAATGCAAAGATTTTGGTCCAGCCTAGTGCAATGTTTCCTTTTCCAGGACGGAATAAAAGCCGTTGTGAATGTTTCTCAGTCAGTATGTGGTATGTGGTAAACAGAGAATTAGTTTTTCAGCACTCTCAGCCCTGTGCTCTCCTGTCTGTTTTTTATGAAGACCTCATACACACAGACACAATCACTAAACACTGGAGATTGCCATCTGTTTGGTGGTTGACTGCTTGGCTGGGTGGGCTGTGTACTCTTGCTAAGAGGTCAGCTAAGGGTGGAAATCAACAGAAGGATGTTTTAATTCACTTGCAGGCACACGTGTATGTGTTTGGTTGGGAAATGGTGACTGCATTTGGATTTCAGTCCTGTTAGTGACCATCTGTCCGGCACCTGCAGTACACACACACACACACATAAAGGTCAGTAACAAATGCACACAGCGTTCTGCTGCACTGAGCTTGTTGCTGGGCTGTCACCAGCTGTGACTGCTTAGCACCCTTTTAATAGAGGGTGTATATAAGCTACTGAGTTTGATTCCAAATTCAATATGTCAATATCCACAATCTGGAAAAGGGATTAAATCGCAGGCACGGCAGATCAGGCCAGACGTGGGCATACACATCCCCACCTGTCTAGTAATAAATAAGCATTTCTGCAATCCCCAAACTGCTCTCTATTTACATTGCGGATCTGCAGAGCTGTGAATATGCATGAGCGCTCAATCCTGTTGTTCAAAGCACACATACAAATGTCAGATGATGTTGGGCACTTGGAACACACAGGAAGTTCTGAGTAACACCTTTTCTTTTTGCTTTTTCTTTTACTTTACAAAACATAAGGTCATATCCCCTTTTTAGGTGATATTATTTGCCGTTGCTGTGGCCAGTATTATTTGTTCTTCAGCCCTTTAAGATGTACAGGTCATTAATATAGCAAAACAATCTTTAAAAAAAAAAAAAGTAAATTCTGATAGCCACCAAAATACCCAACTTCCAAGGTTTGAACAGCGCAGCATATACTCAATGCCAGTTCACCAAGGGTTAAAGTGAAAGTGAATTTCCTAACATCTTATTCTCTGTCGAACAGTTCCACACTCTGATAAGCACTAGAAGAGTGATTATCCTACCAGCCTTCCTCCACTGTCTGAATGTGTGTATCATCAGGGATGTGAACAAGAGAGGACGAGCACTCTGGAGGTACTGCAGTCATTAGGAAGTTACGGACGGGAGTCCTGCTGTTTTTACAAGTGCACTCCATTAAATGTTTCGCTTTGAAGAGCCACTGCAGTAAATGAAGTCTAATTTGAAGAACAACGTACTGATAGCTTAAAACAGGGATGAATGTAATTAGTGCCACACTGATTTCACAGTGTAGAACACTTGAGTGATAATACAGTTTGATAGACAGAAGGATGTCAAGCACAGCAGGTCAGTTGAGTTCTTCTGTAGTTACTCATGCCACCACTTAGTGTTTAACAGTCTAGTATCGCCCCTCCCAGGAAGACACTAGGGGTATGACGCTTGATAAAGCCCAGTGTGTTTTATAACATTTGAACTACTTACTGTTCCTGCTTCTCGTGTATTGTGGCAAATTCTTGAACGGCTCCGGTTTGTGTAAATTAAATTCCTCTCAGTCGTTGCTGTTGTTGAAACAGAAAAAACTGCAACAACAAAAAATAAATGATGCTGAGTGACTGCCTCCCTCTTAGTCGCTGGATTTCCACATCAGATGCTAAAACAAAACAGTGCGAAATAAAATAATAATAATTTAAAAAAAATTAGACTTTATCTGCTGTGCGATGAACAGCCACAAAAGAGTTGCTGTGTGATTTGGAAACCTAAGTAATTCATCTCTCACTAATTTGATTGTCATATTCATGTTGCTGTTATGCAAGTGTTGACAGCCTGATATCACCGCGGTTAACATATTCTCACCTTTATTTAAGTATCATTTTTCAGTATATGTGTTTTATCTTGCTCATCTCGTGAAATATGTACCGGAGCATCTGTGTAAATCTAGAGCTTCAGGCAGACGTGTCCCTGAGAGAACCTCACCAGCGGCACTAGAATGAGTCAATATGACAAATACGTACAAGTTTGGGAAACGGTAAATTGAATTTAATTATACGCTGTAACAGCTTGGAACATATTGATCATAACATAATGGGGGGAAAAAATTCATTCTGCATGCGCTACTTGATTTATTCCAAACGTACAGTATCTATTTGAAATGCATGCCATTTTAACAACTGCCTGGCTGCCTGGGTGACAACAACATTCACTGGGCTTTAGGGAAGGCGTACGCAATTGTGTTAGTCATTTTCCATTCATTTTTTATTTTCAAATACGAGTAACGAACTCATCTAGTGCTATGTGTGGCCTCCAAAAAACATAGAACTGATGTCGAAAAAACATGCTACAAAAAGAATTCTCCACAAGTACTGTAATTCTGGCCTGATTGATTCTACTGTAAGGCTTGTGTATTAGTGGGTCCAAAAGGCTTTACTGGGAGAGTGCATGGCATTAGTAAACGTAGAGTGAAAGGGGATAGTGCAGCAATTTAGTCTTGCTTACAGGTCTCACTCATGTTTCTCTCTCATTCTCATTTCCTGTAACCCCCTACATAAAAGTCAACCCCAATACACTTACGGGAAACCTAATCATCCATTAATTCAAAGCTGTAATTTAAAGATGTAGACACATATTTCAAACATAGCATAACCAATACAAATTACTTATTTTCTGTCCTAGACTACTTTTTATGCACATCTGTGTGATCACGAGGTCAACCCAAAAAGTGTGCTGAAATGGTGGCAGCAGTTGCTTTAGATGGTACCTACTGCCAACTGGTACCATTTTACTAAAGCAAATTGCAATCAGATGCGAAACATTTTAAATAAACATGTGCTTGCGCCATCCTGGTAGTTGTTCTTCATGCAGTGTTCTGGCAGCACTTCTGAGTGAAGCGTTAGTTTGAGATCGCTGATGTTTCAGCACAGGGTCTGGGGGCTATTGTTCATTCTTTTTGATTTACTGTCATCCTTTACTTTCTGGCACCAACTGCCCAACATCAGTTCCAAAAAACACCCACCCAAATAGAAATGGAATTTTGAGAAGTTACAGACTCAACAATCCACGCACATGTTTCAAATGCATCTGACAAATGTTTATGTCAAACTTGATTAAATTGATTTAAAATTGATTTAAAATTGTTTAAAAAAACAACTAGTAAGAAACAAATTAGTCTCAATGGCGATGCCAACACAATATGAGTTAGGGGTCCTAATGAAGTGTCAAGGGGGTATAGGCACAAGTCACAAACACCAAAAATGTCCAGAGATAGCACTGTCAGTAGTTTTTCGGCACACTAACTCTTACATCACATTATGTCAGTGTGTGTTCAGGACTGGCTTGGGCAGTTCAGATCAGTGTCTTAAGAAGCCAGCTGCTATAGTAAAGCTTTCAAACTCATTTCCACAATATAATTTAGGTGCTCTCATCTTCACACAAATTAGACTGCCTGAGGGACAGAGATTTTGAACATAATTGATAGGAAGAGAAGTTACCTCATAAAAGTAGACTTTCCAGACCCTGTTTGTTCTTGGAATAGATTTTCTTCTTGCTTTCTCCTAAATAGCTATAGAAATAATGCAGCTTATTGGGTAGTAAATATCTACCAGCAACCCTTGTAGACTAAAGCACAGCATGAGAGTCTTTGATGGTGTACAGTAAATTGCTCTACACACCAGCAGAGTAGCGTGGCTATGCTGCAGTCCTCATCAGCATCGTAACCAGAGCTGCCATTCTACCGAGGTCAAACTTAGGTTTCAAGCTCAGTATTTATATAACTGATTGGTATTTACTATTCAACCTCCAAATCTATCTTACACGGCAAACCAGCAGAGAAAATGAAGGAGTCTTTTGTACTTTACCAGGATTTTTACATGAGCATCAGCATTGATGATGCAAAAAAACACCAGAGGACACGACATCAATGTTCTCATAGCTAGTGACAGCCATGGTCCCCGTAACTGATCTTAAATGGTTAATTAATGATTGGACAGCTTCCAAGATTAAAAAAACAGTTTGTAATCCTTTTCAGCCTGCACTTAAGAGTTGGAAGTAATATCCCAAAGCAGCAAAGGAGAACTATTGATTACATGAAATAAAAGCTCAAAATGATCATTAAACTTAATGATCATGTTCATTAAGTTTAGTTTTTTTTAATTATGTCTCAATCTTAAAATTCTTGGTGATGCCACACTTTTGACTATAGCTACATGACCTCCTCTCTAAATTTGAATCACATAGGAGACAGAAAAACGACCTTATCGGGTAAGGAGACATTGTGCAATCTGGTTTCTGGGAAATGGATCACCCTGACAGAAAACTATAGTATTAGATAAAGCATTGATCATCTGACTAAAGACTTGGAAAGATAAGTCATGTCCAATTTAAACTCGGGGCAGAATGACTGCTGTTTAAACAGAACTACAATCCAATTAGATACAGCTTGTCCAATGCACTTTGCCAAAAAAAAGATGCAGGCTTTGTTTTGTTTTAAGATTATCCTGTTCTTTTGACATAGATCAATACGTGTTCTTTACAAAACAAAACAAAAATCAATGAAAGTGAAAATTCGGTATTCTTTAAATTAGAGCTTTGTTCTTTGTATTCGTTTCCTTTTACATTTCTTTTTTTTATAGCTCTTTACTGTTATTGAAATGTATTTGGATGCAGTCAAATGTAATATAAAGCAACAGTGTCATCATGTGTAAGATTTTAATTTGAATGATGAATTACAGGCGTGTAGTTAGAAAGTATTGTATAAACACAACCTATTAAACATCTTGGGTGACCCTCTAATTAAATAATACACAACCACATGTGTAATTAGAAGAAAAAAAAGGAATTTTGTAATTAGCATTTCTTAAACATTTTAAGAAGTGTAAAGCCTGACAACACTGCTGGCTCAGGGTAGGGCAGGTTGTATTACAACATCCTACTCTGTCACTCCCTCACCCTGCCTCTCCCTCTCACTCTCTCTCTCTCTCTCTCACCCTCGCTCTGACTCTCACTCCCTCTCCTCTCCTCTCTCACCCTCCCTCTCTCATCTTGAAGTAGAAGATGGCCTCTAGGTTGGGTAGTTTGAATTTCTGGAGGTTGTCTTACAGGACAGTCCCAGGTGGAGCGGAAAACCAATCAGTGAAACCACAGGATTAACATTCAATTCATTCACCCTCCCGATCTCAACACGTGACGATCGCCTGTTATTTGGACACTTTAATCATTTGAAAAACTTTTGTCAGTTTATTGTGTTGGGTTTGAACTGCTGGCGCGCGCCGCTGTGAGACTGGTGACCGATTACTGCAAACAAGCGGATCCAACAGGAGCTGTTCTTTATACTGTGATGATCAGTGAAAGTAATGCGTGAACTGTGCTGCAGGCTGGGTTCAGGAGTTGAATGCATTGAGACATGTTTTTCTTTTTTTTAAAAGATAATTAACCTATGTTCCTTTTTATCCACGGTCCAGTGTGTAACTCTGGGGACCTTTCAGTATAATTAGGTAAGACACAGGGTGAGTTATCCTGCTTCCTGAAAGAAGCAGCCCAGCTTATTATTTAAAGGACATGAAGCTCTGGGGATAGCAAGCTTTTTAAAATGTGGTATCTAATCTGATGGTGCTCAGTGCCTCATCGTTCTTCCAATGGAATGCTGTTTTCTAACCTAAGTAGCCCATTGTATCGTTGTCGCTGTACATTAGGGCAATAGATTTAATGCATTTTACTTGCTTACATCCACAGAACCAAAAGTTAGAAGCTACAAGAGTTTAAAATGTGCACTGAATTATGGATGTAACATGTTCAATTATTTATTCACAGCAGTTATATTTGGATCGTTCTGGGGTAGTCTGGACGTCACTGGAGTGAGTAACAACACAGTACGACAACTGTTCAAGAGTATACCATACATCGGCTCACATAGCTGCCGAACATTACTCACACTAGTGTCTGAAATAACTAAAGAAAAAGAGCACAAAAATGATTCGTTTATTATTATCAGGATTTTCTTGGAAAGCAGCACAGCTGGGGATGTAGAGCTTTATCCAGGATAACTTCACTCAGACTACTTGCTCACTAAATATCTTGGTATCCCTAAATAGAAAATCGTCTCCTCTTTAAAATTATTCAAGAGATTTTGATGAACAGTCTCTCTCACAAGTACTGCGGTACCCCAGATCTGATCCAATGACTGGGTATTCATTTTACCCTCAAAAATAGGTTTCTGGCTCAGGACTGCCAAGGACAACACTACTTTGTATATTGTACTTTTGTATTTTTTTGTGGGTAAAAGAGAACAGATGCTCCACCCAGTCATTCAGCATTGTTAGTAAATTAATCAAATTTAGGGTTCCACTGAACTTGTGAGACGGATTGCTCATTAAAATCCTTAGCAATCTTTTAAAGAGGGGACAATTATCTATTCAGTGATACCAAGATATTTAGTGAGAAAGTAGTCTGAGTTAAGTTATCCAGCAATATGTACGCACACATTTCAAAACCCATCGAACTTGGTATACCCTTGGTCACTGTAAATGTGTTATTCTTACTTGTTTGGTAGGGTTACAGCCTTTGTCTGGAAAGCTAGAACATGCAAAAATGTATGAAGTAAAGACAATATGCATACTGTTTACCATTGTAAAACCTTCTTAAAATAAAATATCAAGTGTTCATGTGCTTGCAGGGTCGATATTAAATCTGATACTACATATTCAGCCTCCTAATTACAGCAAAACAGCCTTTGCCTTTTCCTGTGGGACAAATCTAATTCACATAATAAGGAGGTTTTTTTTTGTTTTGTTTAGTTATTTGATTTAAGTTTACAAATAACAAGATCCTCCAGAGGATTGTCTGTCTCCATTCATTGGGCAGCTTGTGATGTAGCACGGAATACAAGGTGCCTGAAAGACTGAGGATGTGCTTCCCAAGCCTCTGTTAAGACTAGAATTGTTTCTCGTTATGTGGTTTATTTAATTAGTAGTCTGTGTTTGCATTACATCACTACCTGTCTTGTCCAGGTTTGTGGGGCATTGTCACAAAGACGGTCGGAGTGGGTGGTGTCAGACCAGATCCAGGAAATAAAACGACAGAGACTTGGGGTTTTGATGAAGCTGAGCGCGTGATTGCGCTCAGCATTTAATAATTAAACTAAACAGAACAGAAAATAAAAGGTTTGAAACACAAAACAGGACACGGCACTTGCGCCAAAATAAATAGACAAACAAAACGTACTAAACACTTAACAAACGGTGTACGGAGAGACAAGCAAAAACACGGTGAGTACAAACACTTATAGATTATTATTTTACTTCACTTTACGTTCTCCTTCTCTCTCACCCGTTCTCCACTCTCGAACACTCAACCCCGAGTGAATGAAAATGTGTCTATATATACTGTTGTGCTGGGATTCAATTACCAATTAATTATTCACTTGAATCCCAGCACGTGAATTCATTACATGCAACCCCGTGCTCACATATTACATTTAACCAGCACGTGAAGTGATTTGTGCCCTCCTCGTGCCTAAATACAAATCTACATTTTTAAATACACGTGAAACACAGACCCGTTTATATCCCGTGTACCAATCTCTATACACCAACATTAACACATGCAACATACAACACTTAACACACACATGCACACAGGGGCGAGGCGCATTGCCACAGGCATTAATTGCACTGCCACCATCTGAGCACTCCTGGTATTGCATCTTTAAAAAAAAACTCTCAGATGTAAAGCAGAAACTCTACCATCCCCAGTATAGCAGGTATAGCAAATGCAAATTGAGGACACTTTCTCTATAGTATTGATGGAGGTAGGTCTGGCCAAGCATTCATTAAATAGTATTGTTTTGCTCTTTGCACATTACAAATAATTTAGACAGAAAAAAAACACATTCAGTAAAATAACAATACAGTAATATTTAGTGATAATATAAATATCTCCAATGAAAATGTTCTCAGCCCGAAACACAAAGCAATAATTTAGAGTTCTTTCCCAACTCCAAGTGGCTGCCCTCTCCATCCTGTGCAACTCATGTGTTGCTTAGTGGGCTGAGAATTTGCTTCAGGATAGGGCTCCATAGGTGTTCACCATTAAATATAATGGGATATGAATTAAAGCAGTGTTTTGGAATCTTGTATTATTATTATTGTTTATTTCTTAGCCGACGCCCTTATCCAGGGCGACTTACAATTGTTACAAAATATCACATTATTTTTACATACAATTACCCATTTATACAGTTGGGTTTTTACTGGAGCAATCTAGGTAAAGTACCTTGCTCAAGGGTACAGCAGTAGTGTCCCCCACCGGGGATTGAACCCACGACCCTCCGGTCAAGAGTCCAGAGCCCTAACCACTACTCCACATGATAGTTAATAGGATTATCCATGGCATTTTGTTCTATATCATCGGGACATCACTTACCATCTTTATTTAACATTGTCTGCCATGCATGGTTCAATGGACTTTATGTGAAGAGTTTTATATTGACTTCCTCCTTGCCAGTTTCGCTAGAGTTTCCACTAGATTTCTTTGTGATACAGACTGAGGAGAAAGATGAGACGCCCGGACTTTCATTTGTGATGGAACCCAAGACACCTGGGGTTGAAAAAATAAAAGGAAGCTTAATACCTTGGTACCACAGTGTGGGATTGCTTCACAAGATCAGTTCAGTATTCAGAGGCATATTTTTTTACTTAATGCTTTCTTTATTGCAAGCTATTATCCTGAAGAAAAATATAATCAGAGCACTTTGGGAAACAAAACACCAAAAAGAGAATAGATTTTAATAGTTTAACTCCATCTAGTCCCTTAAGGCTTTGTTATGATTCTACTCATCCTATAATACCGACTGAGGCTCTTCTGCTGTTTACACCACCAGGATAGCCAAACGACTGCTTCATTTAAAAAAAGATATATTTAAATAAATTCAGCTATCACAAAAACATAATTAACGTCTTTTAGTTCTTTCTATGAAAGGATGCTTGGCTATGCAACGAAATTCTTTCTGGGATGAAAGAACTATAGCGGTCTGCCTAAACTTGTTATATAAAGAGCCTGCTGTACTGCTTTCAGTGTAATTCAGGACTGACCCACCATTCTAATGGCTAAAAGCACAATGAAAGTCTCGCAAGACACTAAAACTACTGTATGAACAATTCATGATTGCAATACAGTACAATACTATATAATACAAATTCATTTTTATATAGCGGCCTTCACGCCATGGCATCCCGGAGCGCATACTGTATGTACAATACACTCCAGCTACAACCAATTATATAAAAGCACATTAAAAAATAGTTTTCAATTTAGACTTAAAAGAATCCGACATTTGAACCTGCTTGATGTCAACCGGAATAGAGTTCCACAAACGAGGAGCACAACAGCAAAAAAGCTCTGGCTCACACTTGATTTAAGATTATTTTTTTTGGAACAACTAAGAGTTCTGCATTTTCTGATCTCCAGGAATGACTAGGAATGTATACAGGGTCAGTAGTTCTTGATAACCATACTATGCAAATGAGTGTTCTGGTGTTATTTGATGGCTGTATACTTTGTATTCGTCAGTCTTATACTTGCTAGAAGATGGACTGATCTCTAAAAGCATGTAGTTATTGAGAAACACCTTTAATGCTACCCTGTAGCGACAACACAGTAACAGGGCTAATTCAGCAGCGATCCTGGCTTTGATTATTGGCAGCACCTCTCTCGGCAAACTAAATCCTACTCAAAGTGCTTCTCCTCTTCTTAGCAACCAGTCCACCATTCCCTCTTTATAAGAATGATGTACTGCATGGAAGAATTCATGTCCAAACGATAGCTGTGCATTTCCCAAGCAGCCCTTCGATGTCATATACATGAAATTACAGTTTGCAGCTTATGTATTTATTTATTTTTTTTCCCTGTGCACTTACATTCCCAGGGATTTGTTTGCTTTCCTGGCGGTACATTAAAGGTCATAGTTTTGAACACAAACTCCTCAGGCCTTTCCCCTTTTTCCATTGAATTGTGTGGATAACACACCTCCGCACTAGGCTGAAGGCTCTCACACCCAGTCTATCCCCAGTATAGACATGTACAGGAGCTTCTCCCACAGTCACTACAGAGTAAACAGAGGCTTATTTCAGACAAATGTAACCATGGGAGGAGAGGAGTATCTGCTCCAAATACAGCTCCCTGCCAAAGTAATGTAAACTCCAGATCCCTAGGGTGGGGATTTGATGCATTAATATTTGGTGAGCTTGGTGAGAATTCTATTATTTTATTTTATTTTTTTATTATTTTAACCAGGATCACCCTTGAGATAAAACCGTCTTGTTTTTACACAAGCTTGGTTTCACAGGATACTTGCAAAATGGCCACCACAGGAGAGCATCCAGCAGTTATATAAACCCCCAGACAAGATTTACAGCCAGCCCCTGAACCAGCACGCCCAGCTGAAAACCAGCAAAGCCACACCCCTGACCAGCCATGCTGTATGTTGCTGGAGCTTCCCATGAGCGATGGAAGACTCGGAATGGACAGCACCAGCTGCCCTCACCTTCACAGACAGACTCGAACCTCACAAGCAAGCCTGCAACTAAGCAGTGCTTTCTTGTACTTTTGCTTTTCCTTACCAGATAAAGGACGTAGTGCCCTCTGCTGGAGGCCAGATACATTACCATTCATTTAGAATATGTCAATGGCAAATTTAATAATATTTGGTGAGGTCCACATCTAATTTCCCAGGCTGTACTGGGATTAGAGCAGAAATATCAGTAAGTACAGCCATTACTTTAATTTCTGTTTTTATCAAATTCTGTACTAGATTTTTGTGTGTATGTGAAGCGCTTTGGGATCCTTGTGATGAAAGGCGCTATAGAAATACAATCTGTTGTTGTTGTTGTTGTTATTGTAGTGTGGAGTAGTGGCAGTGTGGGGTAGTGGTTAGGGCTCTGGACTCTTGACCAGAGGGTCGTGGGTTCAATCCCAGGTGGGGGACACTGCTGCTGTACCCTTGAGCAAGGTACTTTACCTAGATTGCTCCAGTGAAAACCCAACTGTATAAATGGGTAATTGTATGTAAAAATAATGTTATATCTTGTAACAATTGTAAGTCACCCTGTATAAGGGCATCTGCTAAGAAATAAATAATAATAATAAATTGTACTGAAAGGTCTAGAGAGGGGTTTGTGCTAGGATAGAGATCTTTCTTAATATACTGACTGTTGTTTAGATATTCAGTACACTATGTGGTGAGTATCATAATTATTTTAATTATTGCTGGAAGTTGCTGAGGTGTTCCCACAGTGAGATATCAGGGTAATGATCTCTCTGAGAAGATATGGGATGATGAATTTCTAGCCAAATCACAGCCAATTGCTGCAACCATTTATACACTCATAAACCTTTTTTAGGAAGTTGATGAGTAAAATTTATATTGAGCATCTCTGCCAAAATGGAACATATGCATGGCAGGGTTCTGTCTTCAAGCAGCCCTGGCCTAACTAACTGAATGGCCTCTTCTTTGTTTCTTACATGTGTCACGCTGCCTTTAAAGACTCACAGGTTTTGGAGACAGGCAGATATAGAGCAGCCATGGTGCAGAAGATAGAGACTGACAAAAGGATCCATCACTGCTTATTTAAATTAGGCACTCCATTCGTACTTGTCTGAATATGATAAGTGTGTTGGCAAAAATGCTGCCACTGCTTTAATCAGTAAGACAAGGAGCAGAGTTTTTTTGGTTTTTTTTTAATCCACTAATGAAAACTTGACAGTAAACTCTATTAATCTCTTTTGCAGTGCTGCTTCCTGTTTTGCATAAAATTTGCCAGGGCTCTGCTAATGAAATCCTTGCCAAGCGTCCGCCTAGCAGCAAAACATGTGGGGTCTTGTCTTCTGGAATTGCATATGCTTTGAAGTCGGTATTTCACTTAGAGGTGTGTTAATACCACAGCAAGGCACTGGTATTGCTTTCATTACAGTGATAAGTATATTACCACTCTGCAGGGAATGTATCTGAGACCCTGTGCGTGCCAGCCGTGCAGACGGTTGAAAAATGTTACAATTTGAATATAAAATGTGTGTTTACCTGGATAACACCCTGAAGAGGAATGCATCAGGGTGTAAAATATATGCAATTCACACACTGTGATACCAACTTATTGTGACATGCTTTACAATTAAACAAGACCTCTACAAAACCCTGTGCTTGACTTGTCAGCGCTGGTTTTGAGAGCTGTTGTGGGATAAAAATTTAATTTGAAGAGAAATGCTGCACATACTGTATGTGTGGGGTACAGTACAAACTTTTAAAGCAAGTTTAAAACAAGTTTTATTAGCCCATTGAAAAACAAAACAAAAGCCACAACACTGTGTTAGGTTTTGGTTTAATTTCAGCAGAAGGTTTTTAAAATGTGGCGAGCGTGTCCTTGTATATTTTAAGACAAATGTATCACAGTTGGTGCTCAAGACGGACCAGTAAACTCTCGCTGGGCCTGATAAGAAATCTTCTTCTGTATAAAATTGCCATGAAAATGAATTCACCTCATGACTGGCTGACTTACAATACAATCACAAAACAAAGCCAAAGCTCTGTGATGCCAAAAGCAATTCTTATTTGAACACGTCTAGGACAACCGAACACAACACTCTGAGAAATAACCAAGGACCGTTTTACCTCTTATTGTCTAGAAAGATCGAGCAACCGTATAATTACTGGTGGCACTTGAGCAGATGAAAGAACCGTCGAGTCTGAACGGAATCTGTTTTCGGAATAATCAGCATCATGCAGCTAGATGAGTTTCTCTATTGAAAACTGGTTTCACCCTAATGTATAATAATAGGAGCTGGTCAAAAACTTTAGCCACATCAGGCACACTGTGCTGTAGGGTCGCTATGGGCAGCCTAGACGGGTCTGATGTGATGCAAGGTCTGCCAGGTGAGTAGGAGGGATAGGTTTCAGCCTCTCCTTTAGGAAGGTATAATCCTTTAATGGTCCAGCTTTGTACTCTTTCAAACACATCAAAAACCCTCCCCTTGTTCCCGTTACACTAGCTCTGACCTGATCACATGACCAGGAGATACTCCAGACATCTGTCTTGCACGTGGTGATTAATGCTGAAAGGCAAGAATACAGATTTAGAGGGGATTTCAGACAGGATTAGATGTACTATCCAACGCAATTTTAAGTTGCTATGATTTATTGCTCGGTGTATCAAACAGCTGGCAGGCTTAGAAATACATCAGATTCAAATGAATGAGTTGTTCAAATTTGTGCAGATTTACCATTCCCAAAGTAAATGGACTGTGGAAAAACAACATTTTTTCAAAATAAGCAAAATGAATATAGGTGAATACTTTGTCTTGTATATGTAAGTGGTACAACCTAAAAGTGATACCTGTCTTGGTAATTATCATTGCAGAAACACACTATGGTAGGAAATTAATAACATTTGCGGTGCCTTTGCACATGATCGACGTCTTGCTTATTACTGTCCAAAGAGCTGACGATTATTTATTAGGGATACTAAGATATTTCTTAAGCAATCGGTCTAGTGTGGTTAAAGTGCAGCATATGTCCCACATCAAGCATCACAAACCAACGTGGGTGACTCGTTTTGGAGCCTCTGTATGCTCCTTCCATATGGGAACCAAAGCAAAACATTATCAAGTTGTGTTTCGGTTATTACAGTCCTTCAACTAAGGCTTGGTAATCGAGTGGAGGATTTAGAACAACTTACTAATATGTATTGCATACTGTACCAATTGACTCACACCCAAGTGCAAAAAACTATGATATGCTTTTTGTTAGCTGTTGTTTAATAACGAGATGAAAGGAAATGTGAATCAATATACAGACGTCATTTCAGCTGGCAGAAGGATGTTGCTGCCTCCTAAATTAGTCCATAACACAACATTTGTTCAAGTTTAAGAAATGTGTTTGCCCTATAGTGAAGGAAGTACCTCATGCCATTATTTTACAAATTAAAAACGGTGCTATGAGGGCAGGAGATTGAATTATTTACACAATCCCCCCAGCGTGCATGGAGAAATTAATTTCAGTTCATATTTTCACCTGCTTTTTTACCCAATGTGATGAACTCCGTTATGACTGAAATAACAGCACTCACACGCAATCAAGTGTTTGTACCACTTTATTGGTAAAATGAACATGAACCCTTACAAATGCTGGAACATGCTTTTCCTTTTAAAGAATTTCCATTGTACTTTAATGGTCAACATCCAGTCATTGACGAGGAGTGTTTTACAAGCGGATGTGTGGGCATGCCCTCTGGGGAGATGGTACGGGGGGTCTCGCGGGCGCGATGGTCTGGCCGCGTTGTTCTCGTAGAGCTCGATTCATTTGCCCACTTTCTGGGCCTTCTGAGCGGACTTGGTGACCTTGCCAGCGCCGCCAATCTTCTTCTCCACGCTCTTGATGACCCCCACTGCCACCGTCTGCCTCATGTCCCTCACCGCGAAGCGCCCTGCCAACGGGAACACAACACGACTGATTTCCTCATTCATTTACTATCCATCTCGCAAGTATCAGTCTGGGAGCAGTTACTTCAAGCATAACAACATCACAACTGAAGCCAGTGCATCTCACGTTTTCTTAGCTGCGTGGTTTAAATGTAAATGTAATGGGCCGTGCTGTGTAATACACTGCTGTTACGGATTCTGTCCTGCTGTTAAAGCCTTCCTCTGTGGGGTGCACTCACCTAAGGGTGGGTACTGGGAGAAGCTCTCCACACACATGGGCTTGCCGGGCACCATTTCCACGATGGCTGCGTCGCCGGACTTCAGGAATTTGGGATTGTCCTCCAGCTTCTTTCCTGAGCGGCGGTCGATCTTCTCCTTCAGCTCAGCGAACTTGCAGGCGATATGCGCGGTGTGGCAGTCGATGACTGGAGAGTAGCCGGCACTGATCTGTCCAGGGTGGTTCAGGATGATCACCTGGAGAAAGAAAAAGTATATATACATACTTTACACAGTTGTACGTCTTATAACGGCCTTCAAAGACAGGTGGTGTTTAAATGGTACTGTGCTTCTCTTAATCAGAGTGGTCACCATAGACCAAACCAGCAGTCTTTAATAATGCAACCTATATATGAAATAATTATTTTTGCTCCTGCACTTGTATAATCCAAGGAAGAAGGAAGTATTTATCCCAATCTAACCCACTAATCTCTGCAGTTACAGACTTCGTCCAGCAGGTGGGGCTGACCTGTGCTGTAAACTGGGCTGCCTCCTGGGGCGAGTCGGATTTGCTGTCTCCACACACGTTTCCTCGACGGATGTCCTTGACAGACACGTTCTTCACGTTGAAGCCCACGTTGTCCCCGGGGAACGCCTCATTCAGGGCCTCGTGGTGCATCTCCACTGACTTCACCTCCGTGGTGATGTTAACGGGGGCAAAGGTCACCACCATGCCAGGCCGCAAGACTCCTGTCTCCACTCTGCCCACTGGGACTGTGCCGATACCTGCCAGGCAAAAAATACAAAGGTCACTCAAAATGAAATGAGTCCAAGTCTGGGTTTATGAATCTTTAAGGGTACCAAACTGTGTCAAAGTAGAACAAAGGAAAGAAAGTCTTCCCAAGCCTTCGCCTTAAAATATAAAACCATGTTTGCAGTGGTTCTGAGTTATGTTGCTATAATTAGCTTTGAGTTTGCTTGGAGAAAACCTTGCTGTTTGGCCATTTGTCTGTGGTTCCATGTATATACTATACCATACAGATGGGGTCAACAAAGTTAAAAGCTCACAGTCTCCCATGGAATCAGAACCACAGAATCATGGAATCAGAACCACAGACAAAAAGGCCTTCTGCAAGCGATTCCTTCCCAGGGATTATTTGAACGCTGAATGTGTTTTTGCCTGAGTAACCCATCCCTCTGTTATGAAATCCCTCACACTGCTCTTGATTGCCCACCTCCAATCTTGTAGACGTCCTGAAGGGGCAGGCGCAGGGGCTTGTTGGTGGGCCGGGAGGGGGGCTGGATAGTATCGAGGGCCTCCAGGAGAGTCACCCCACTGTCTTTGTGATCCTTCCTCTCCAGCTTCCAGCCTTTGAACCAGGGCATCTACAACACAGGACAGCTCTGTCACCCTCTCCAACTCACTCAGACACAGCCTTTAAATAAAACTTCCGTTTTGTAAGATGGATCCGTTCATGTGATTGTAAAGTAGCCAGTTCTACATGATGCAGCCAATTCTACACAATATAATTTTTGATTTGGTGGATAAAACAAATTCTCCTTCAGGGTGTTATAGTTTACCTTTGATTCTATTTTGTTTGTTTTTGTGGGGTCATTTGTTATGCAACAGTGACACCCAGTGGATAGACAATTATATTGAAGAACATGAAAGTCTGGGCACATTGCTTATTACAGTATTTATTATTATTTTATTATTAAGTCTAAATACTTTATTCTATATTATATCAAGTAATTGTATTCTTAATGAATTCATATTCTGATCATATCCATATTCATATTCTGATCATAATCATATTCTAACATGATTTGTACTGGATGAAAAAAGGTCCATGATTTTTTAGATAACAGAATTCAGGGTACATTAGGAGGCTGGTTCTTGCCTCTCGTATTTGTGTCATCTGTTGCTGCCAGCCTTTAGCTGCAGTGAGCTGGCACTGCTCCAGCTCGCTCTCACAGCAAGCAGTTAAAGGAATATCTTCACAACTCTGCTCTCATATGAAATTCAACTAGAATTACATTTTTCCATATGGGCTTTTGGGTGGTCAATAATAAGGGCCTGTCAAACATTTTGTATAAAAAAAAATCAATACAAAAATAACACCTTCATAGATTCCCTCCCGTCAACATTAAGGGAGATTATCTCACATCCCACATGGGTTATTCTCCCTTACTGAAGCTGGAACATATTCTTGAGGTTATCAGTATCTTGAAACTAAGAGTCATAAAAGAGATCAGCCTACCCTATACTACACTTCCAACACAGTAGCTGTCTTATTTTACTACAGTGGTGATCCATCACCAGCACCCCCCCACCCCCCCACCCCACCCACAGAAACGTAAACCATCATCAAAAAAAATTCCATCCATCCCCGAAACAAAATCCTGGCTAAGCCACTGTTTTACTATCACATAATTTGTCTTCTAATTAAGATGAAGTGATTCATGATCAGTCACTTGTCTAAGTGTTTCTTCAGCTCCTGACTCCTACTTTGCCATCAGCTGGGCTTTTAATTGGCTAGCACCCCTGAGCCATCTCCCTTCTGCCAATGAGAGGAGGCCCTGTGACATTCTAGAACATTACCAATGCAGTTGAAATGCTGTTGTTCAGTTTCACGGTATATTAAATAATAAAAATGATGCCAGCAGTCGAACGTAATGTTTATGCACAGTATTTAAACAAATGTGATGTGGATTTAATAATAAGGGAGTAATGGAAACGTCTCCAACACCTATTAAACCACACATGACTTTATTACTACTCTGATATCAAACTGCGTTAGCAATAGGCACACTGGTTTGAAAGGCACTTTGGTCCTTGTTGATTTCAAGCCCTCTTCTGTGCAAAGATTGCCAATTACATCTAATAAACCATGCATCTCTGCCAGCAAGCAGCGGGAGATACAACAAGCATACTGCAACTGAAAATTCAGATGCCTCTGATCTCATCAAACTATAAGTAAGGCTGGGCCTGGTTAGTACTGGAATGGGGGATCTCCAAGGAATATCAAGCAGCTGCTTCTGCAAAAGGCTTACAAAATGTAATTACACAACTGCCTGCAAAGTTAAGAAGCCAATCAAGAAGACCTCAACATCCATCCTTGAGATGCAAAAATAAACCATGAGCCATGATATTGTGGGTCCTGCACTTCCCAAACAGAAAGATAACCTGCGGCCGGGAGGGACTCACGTTGGGAGAGGGCTCCAGCATGTTGTCCCCGTGCCAGCCTGAGATAGGGACGAAGGGGACGGTGGCCGGGTTGTAGCCGATCTTCTTGATGTAGGCGCTGACCTCCTTGACGATTTCATCGTAGCGTTTCTCGCTGTAGGGCGGCTCAGTGGAGTCCATCTTGTTGACCCCTACGATCAGCTGCTTGACCCCCAAGGTGTAAGCCAGCAGCGCGTGTTCTCGAGTCTGGCCATTCTTGGAGATCCCGGCTTCAAACTCACCGACGCCAGCAGCCACGATCAGCACGGCGCAGTCAGCCTGCACAGAGAGAGAGACAGAGAGAGGGAGACAGAGAGAGAGAGAGTGAGAGAGAGAGAGAGAGAGAGAGAGAGATTCAAACACTAGACACTGCAGTGAAACAAATTATTATAAAGTATGTTATCATCATTAGTCATAGCTGCATTTGCTGCGCAGGAGGACTAATATTTCTGCTCATAAGTGCCATGTCATTAGACTGTCCAAAACCACACATGTAGTATGAATTTGGAACCACAGCTCAACATCCCATAATGGCATCTGCTTGAAACGGAGCACAAAATATATTTTTACATAGGATTATATTTTGTCTGTAGTGGCCATAAAACCCAATAGAAGCTGATAGAACTGTAGATGTGATGTGCAAATGTGAGCCGTATAAGATTCTATTTTCAGAATAAGGCGTCTATCCCATTATGCATCCCATATCCCACCTCGATCCCTGCCTCTGCATGTGGCTCTGTACCTGTGAGGTCCCTGTGATCATGTTCTTGATGAAGTCTCTGTGCCCCGGAGCGTCAATGATGGTGATGTAGTATTTGGAGGTCTCAAACTTCCAGAGGGAGATATCGATGGTGATGCCCCTCTCACGCTCAGCCTTTAGCTTGTCCAGCACCCAGGCATACTTGAAGGAGCCCTTGCCCATCTGAAAGGCAGGCACATGTACCCTTAGACTGATCTGTTTGTGAAATGCAGGTAGGACACCCATGGAAATTAGATGTTGCAAAATTCATCGCTGCTGAGTGCTGTAGCCCAGGTCTGTTTATAAATGACGAGCCATGCCATTGATTTTGATCTGGAGACCCCGGTTACACAATATATCAATTAAATAAATCAATTCATTGTGTAAATCTTTTACCATGCCGCATGTCAGGAATTAGAGGACTGAACTACCTGTTAGATCCGTAGTATGTAAATTCCACCTTTATTAATCCTTATTATCATTACTACACACTATTAAATTACAGTAAATTGAGATCGGAGAAAAATCAGGTTTGTACATTTTAAGGTGACGGTATTAAGATCTGTTCCTGTTCAAATCATTAAAATAGTCCCTTGATGTGGCCACGCTGAATTGTTAACATGTTATTATTGAATTACAGCAAAGACAATGAGAGCAAATTACCTCGAGCCATCTTTAAACAGTTTAAAGAAATACAGCTCCCACGCTTCCCTGCAGTAAGACAGATGATTTGATTAAATCCGCTGGTGCTTGCATCACTTTCCCAACAGCAGCGTAGTACTCCATTTTGCTTGTGATGCTAATAAGTAAAGTGGGCCTGCAGCACTGGGTCGCAAAATGGAGTCTGGTTACTAAATGAGGACGCTAATAATGGAAACTTTCCCCATCTCTTGGTAGGGTCTCTTCCAGAGGGAGCTGGATATGAACTGGGAGGCTGGGGTCATGTTCCCATTAAAGGGTCTCAGAAATGGAGATCATTTTACTTCAGTCCATTAGAAAAGAGGTCATCCTTCGAGGCAGAATAACCAAAAGGACACTTGCGTTTTCTGAAAACTGTTAACTGCAGTCCAGTCCAGTCCGTGCTTCTGTTCAGAATTGTCCTTTGTATATTTATGCATACTAAGTTACATGTGCCTATGCACTGTAGGGGGACATGAACAGAACCGAACCTAGTATTTCTCAAAAGATCTATGTGTTGTAACATGTTTTACAGTATTGTTTGCAATGGTAGGCAAAAATATCAAATCTCCATACTTTCCTACAGAATTGGAAAAAAAAACAATTATAATTCTAAAGCTAATAATAATAATAATAATAATAATAATAATAATAATAATAATAATAATAATAATAATATTTTTTTTTTCTTTCTGAAAATATCATACAAATGTCGTTCTGGATAAAAAAAAAAAAAGCCTGGAGAATCTAGCCTTGTACGGTACTGAACTCATCTGTAATTATATGAGTACACTGAAGAATGCCCTAGCTGAATCATTCGTCTGCTTCACTTGGTTCTTATAAGTTTTGCCTTTGATTTTGGATTGAGTGTTTTGAAGTAATTATTGGTATGTGTCTGCTATGAAAGGGATACCATCCCCAGGCTCTACCACCACACTCACCTCAGCAGCCTCCTTCTCAAACTTCTCAATGGTTCTCTTGTCAATTCCTCCGCACTTGTAGATGAGGTGACCAGTGGTGGTGGACTTGCCAGAATCCACATGGCCGATGACCACAATGTTAATGTGGGTCTTCTCTTTTCCCATTCTGCAGCACTGGTCTTTGGAGGCAAGGGGCAGTACTATATGATATAGAGGCTAGAGTGTGGACAAGTGAGATTGAAACAGGCGTGAAGCAGCAAGTGGTGAATCTACATCAAGTACCTCTATTTCACATACATTAAATAAAGATTTTTGGTTAAAAATGGTTAAATATATATTGCAGACAATTATTAAGACGTGTTTGTGACCAGATGAATATTAGAGCATGAACAGATCAAATCATTTTGAATGTAAATAACCCCTCCCCCACCCCTTTCAACGTGTTATTGTTTGCCTTTGATTCTAATGGAGTTGTTCCTAACCCCACGACATGAACATTAACTTGCTTTGTGCTGCTATTCTGAAAGAACTGTTCAATGTTTCTTTCCTCCAGAGAGACAGTAAGAGAGGGTACAGATATAACAGTGCTATCTATTTCTAAATCCAGCTGCAAAACAAACCAATAATAAGGACCACACAAGCCAGCAGGCACAGTTTAACTCACCCCTTTCCAGATCAGTGTTAATTCATATCTCTATGTCTAAATTACAGTATCTATTATTAGCATTTCTTTTACATGTAAATATGTCTAAGACTGTAGTATGTGGCTGGCCTGTATAACAAATAGAACAGTAGGGTACTTCAAAAATAAAAGAACCCTGTTTTCATCTCTGCTGCTTTGTTGTTAAGTTCTTGGTTCTGAAAAGAACATTCTAGAAGTCACACAGATAGCTCGACAGACAGACAGATAGATAGATAGATAGATAGATAGATAGATAGATAGATAGATAGATAGATAGATTATTTCTCCATGTTGTTATTGTCTGTCCCCCTGTAACTGAGCTATACCTACGCCACTAGAGTTTCTATTTATATCTGGAGGCAGTAATTATCATTGTCATCATTTGATAAGAGGAAATCCAGGATGCTCATAATCCTGTTATCATATTATGTTTTTTTGTTTGTTTTTGGAGGTCGAACCCTGAGCCAGGAAAAATCTGTTACCTTAAATAAATGCAGAAACCAAAGGGCACATTTAGACATGCAACTCAGTCACAAACACATTTTTGTATCGGTACGGTTATCCATATCATATAATATTTAGGTAAACATTTTAGATATTGATATGTACTGGATACCACTACATTAGTATATGTTTACAATATTTAATAGCAGGAATAGATGCACTGTTATTGAAGTCCTATTTTTAATTAAAAAAAAAAAAATTAATAGTTTTTGTCAACTATTATTACGTTTCAAACTGCGTTCCTTTTTGTGTGCCCCTTAGCTGCATGAAAATAGAAAACATCATATCTTAACAATGCTGCGACTCTATCTGATCTATATACTCATATAAATACGAACAGCATTATCCTGCTAATTGAGAATATTGAAAGACAGTTCCGGCTAATGTTTCACATTCATTAGCATTTTGTGTCTACCTTTTGCCTTTGAAGGTGCTAAAGTATTTCAACATCCTGACAACATGTCTCTTAGCTAGCCTTTATCCCTAGCAGGTACCCAGGAGCATGGGAGCAGGTTCTAGGTGCTT